>NC_053026.1:314041172-314201642 GCF_003073215.2 Triticum urartu | reverse complement strand
AAGTTGCCGCCGTGAGTTTGAGAAAGATTGTTTTGTTTTCCCTTGGAATCATCTCAAATCAGTCATGCATACGTGCGAAGTATTCTATGGTTTGGTAGATCGATTACCTCCACTCCATATGTGTTCCTAGCACACCAAGCCACTGATTGACTTGTTCAAGGAAAAGGAGTCTATGCTTGGGATCTAATCCATGGACTTGCGTAAAGACTTCGAAATCCTTGATGATGGTTCCCCACCTGAACTCGATAGCGTTTTACTATAAGACTACTACGTGGTCATGCTCGTCTTGGATAGCGTGTTCACAGGTTTGTAGCAGAACCAGCTCATGTTTTGGAGCTTGCTATCGCAGTTCATTCCCCGAGAATCTCGCAACGTAATCTCGTCAAATTGTGTTGCAAACTCTCATTTTCTTTCTAGACTGGATGGGTCTGGAATATCCTAACACCAACCAGATCTGAATCTCAGGCATATATGATGGTTGGAACGTACTCCAAGAACTATAATGTTGGTCTCTCTGTAACCAGTAACGTGGATGTCGTGGCCAACACACCTAGCCGGAAGGCCTATTATGGTAGTATCTTGGTTGAAGAAGTTGGTCACCTCCCCATAAGGATCTCGCAGGATCTGCCTCCGTAGTTATTCCTTATGGGTTCTTGAGCTTCCGAAGTCCGACCTTTTACTTGATGTTCTAAATATCAAACCATATCTATAAATGGATTATGCTAGCACATGAAGGAGAACATTAGAAGCGGAGTGTTAAATGTCTCTCGGTCGATCGTCCAGATTCTGTTCCCTTAGCCTCGCTAAGGGAAGATCTGAGAAGGTGTTATCTTCCTTTGTATCCGCATCATCCATCACTAGTCATCATGGTGGTATGTCGTGTTGCCAGGATCCTTGCCACGGATGTTGGTAGAACCTTGATGAATATGGAAATGCTCAAGTTCTTGAGAGCACGCGTAAGCAAAATCATCCCTTGCGTTGTCTTCAACAAGGTAGTCCACATCATCCATCCTACTCCGAGTATGCCGTCTCTTCAAGCTATCTCAAACGATCAATTGTAAATTGCCTTAAGCTGGTATGAAGAGTTTCAATGATTTATGGATCAAAAGTAATTCTTTTTGCCACTTAAGGGAACAGTTCAACGAGTCACCTTCTCCAAGGTGCCCTATTTTGGGTTCATGACAATTATCTCCTCGCAACCTTGAAACCTTGCACCACCTTACTCAAGTGTGGAATTACTACCTACCAACTTGAATCCTCATCGTCTGATTTCCATCACCCTGATGTGAAATTTGTGTCCCAATTGGAGAGATGTTCCTATGTCTCACTCCATGAGTTGATCCTGAGTTGCTCGATCTTCGAGAAGATCGATCCTTCTTGAGTTTCTTTCCCTCTCATTGTCATGTCGGTAGGAGTTCTTGGAGCAAGACTTCGAGACAATGACGGTGATCGAATCAACAATCTTATGAAGTGCAACCTGGATCATGAAGATTGTGTTGGTCATGTGTCCCCTCTGTCTTCTTACCTCACGACCTGAATCTCGGGACGAGATTCTTGTTTAGTGGGGGTGAGCTGTCACAGCCCTAGTTTAGTCTTGCCTATCCTTGCATAACCTCCATGCATCATGTTTACTTTTTCTCAGAAACTTGAAATGGGGATGTTCAAACCCTAGCACCACATGGATTTCAAATAGGCTCAACTAAAGTCATTTTCAATGAACCCAAAAATGCCCTTTGAAAATGTTCATGATTTCTGATAAGGGTGAAAACCTCTGCCAAAAATGATGAACATATTTGTAGGTCATTCCTGGATTTTTGAATTAGTTCATATTGTATTTGACTTTGGGAATTTAAATACTATAAATAAATTAAATGCTCAGATAATGCTGAAATTAAATGTGGGCCACTAGAATAATCTAGAGAGTGTCCACAAATTATTCCAGCATTTTACAAAATGCTTTAGTATTTTTACTAAAGCCAAAACAGTAGCAGAAAAATAGAAAATAGAAGAAAAATAGAATAGGAAGGAAACCCACCTAACTTACCTGGCAGCCCATCCGCAGCCCAACACTATGCAGCCCAGCAGCAGCCCAGCCCACCGCAGCCGCCACCGTCTTCAACCTCCTGCCAGTAGGCAGGAGGGCATGTGCCCGATGCGCGCACGCACGCGCCGGCCACCTCCTGCTTGCCTGCATGCCGCTAGATCCACCCGAGGGCGCCACGCACCCTCCCTCGACCCTTAGCACCTCCTCCCTCCTCGCAGCTCTCTCCCCTCCCCTCGCTCTCCCGAAGCCGAGCGGAGCTCGTCGCTGCCGTACGCTGTAGACGCGGCCTCCGTGCTCCCCTCGCCTCCCCGACGTGTCCACGAGCATCGCCACGCCTCCCTCGTCCTCTCCGTCCGGCCACGCCTCGCCGGAGGCCTTGCATTGACGCCATCTTCATCGTCTTCATCGCTGGCCACCGGAGATGCCTCTCACCGCCCCGCTCGCTCCGGTGCTTGCCCAAGCACGTCGAGGCCACCTCTGCATCCACCGTGAGCCCCTGCCCCTAACCCCCCTCCTCTACGCCTCGGTTGCGCCCCCTAGCCGCCATCTCCACTGAACCCGAGCACTCTGCTCCGCCGGCGACGCCGTTGACGTGGCCACAGCCACGCGGGCTCGAAACCGAGCGCGTCACCGCGTTTGCCACACTCCTAGGAGGCCGTAGCCCTTCTCCACGCCCCTGTTGTGCATCCCAGCGCCGAACCCGAGCACACCCGAGCTCCGGCCGCTGCCGCAAGCTCCGTTCCGGTGAGCTCCGGCGCCCCCACGGCAACCCACCTACCTCCCTAGATGCGGGCAAGTCCGGGCTACGCCCCGATGCCCTTAGCCAGCGCCCCCATCGCCTTTAGCGCAAGTCCGGCGCGTTGCCGCCGCGCGTTTGGTCGCCGCCGGCCAACTCCGGCGACAGCCGACGTGGCGGGGTCATTAGTGCTAATCCCCGCCAGCTGGACCTCACATAGTCACTGACAGCGGGCCCCGCAGTGGATCAAAGCCCAGTTAGCATCGGGTTTGACCCGAGGTTGACCTCTGTTTGACCCTGGAGTCACTGACATGCGGGCCTCGCCCGGCTAACCCAGTTAGTTAGAGCTAAACTTAATTAAGTTAGTTTAGTTAGTCACTGACAAGTGGGCCCAGTGTTTTTTAGTTAGTCTAGTTAACCCAAATAGTTAACTGTGAGACTGACTAGTGCGGGCCCAGCCGTCAGGTTTGACCTGGACAGCCCTGTTGACCTGCTGACGCCAGCATGACGCAATGTTGACGCAGTTAATCATTTTCTGGATTTAAAATAATTCACAAATTCTAGAAAATGCCCAAAACTTCTAAAAATCATAGAAATTCAACCGTAACTCCAAACGAAATAAATTATATTATGAAAAATTATCAGAAAAATTCAAGGAATCCATCTGTACCATTTTCATGCATGTTAGAACAAATTAAGGCCACTGTTTAGGACAAATCAAATGAATGGTATTTAAATAACCACATGTGGAGTTTGAATTTGAACTTTGGGTTCAAACCAACTTCATTTAATTGTGTTGCTAGTTGCATTAGCTCAATCAACAACATATTGCCATGTCGTTGTCATGCATCATGTTGTGCATTGCATTGATTGTGTTCCTTCTCTGTTGCCGGTGGTTGTCCCCTCTCGATAGACGTTGTACCGACGCTGTGATCGTTGACACTGATGAAGACCCAATGATATCTTCAGAAGTGCCAGGCAAGCAAAAACCCCTTGTTCATTCCGATACAACCCCACTCTCTCGCTCCTGCTCTCTTTTACTGCATTAGGACAACAACGATTCATCTGTTACTTGTTGCGGTAGTTAAACCCCTTATCCTCTGCATGACCTGTCATTGCCACAGTAAATAGATGAAACCCACTAGCATGAGTAGGAGTTGTTTGAGCCCTGATGTGCCTACTCATTCATGCTTGTTTGTCATGCCTGCTATTGCATAGAGTTGCGTCAGGTCTGATTCATCGGGAATGAATCGGAGGTGTGTGAACATGTCCTACCGTGTGTGAGCTAAGTGTGTGAATACGTTTTTGGTAAAGGAAGCGGTGAGAGGCCATGTAGGAGTACATGGTGGGTTGTCTCATTACAGCCGTCCTCAGGAACTGAGTTCTGTGTCTGTGATCCATGAACAACTACTACCACTCATTGGGATCCTTAATTGACCCTCTCGGCTTCTTAATCACCCTAGTACTCTGTCCAGGAGTTGCAACTAGTTTCTGGTGTTTGTAGGTTATGTGATGGCGTCCGTGCGTAGCGCTGACCCTAGGGGTGGGCTATGTTGCAGTAGATACACCGTGGCACGGTGTACCGGGTGCCCGTTTGGTGTCTCGGGAACCCTGTTCACATTGTTCGGGGCCGTATGTGGAAACGTCGGCCGGACTCCCTGCGGATGGAACCTGGATAGGCGATAAACCTGGACTAGAGACTTAAGTGTTTAGGTAGGCCGTGGCTGACACCCTCGCCAGGCTTCCGCTTGAAGGTTGCCGAGATACATGACGTGTATATGGTGGTAAGTGGTGGGAGCGTGTGTGAAGAAGTACACCCCTACAGGGTTATCATTATCTATTCGAATAGCTGGATTCCTCGGATATGGAAACTTGGACCCCTTGCATAGTTCATAGACAAGTGAAAGTGGATACTCTAAAACTCGCAAGATAAGTGTGAGTGCTATGGATGGCCTTCTCGTAGGGAGACGGGAGCAGTTCCATAGTGGTGTATTGAATGGTGAATATGTGGACTCGTGTGCGCCACCTCAAAAGAGTTGCTTGCAGTCGTAGTTCAGGTTAGCCACTGAGTCAAAGCTGGCTTGCTGCAGTTAAACTCCACCCCCCCCCCCTTGTTGATACCGATGCATATGTAGCTAGTTCTGATGTAAGTCTTGCTGAGTACCTTTGTACTCACGTTTGCTTAATTTATGTTTTGCAGAGAGAGACTTCAGTCTCGCTAGTAGTTCCGCGTGGACTTCGACGTTAGCTTGATACCTAAGCTACGATCTTGTGCCCTTGGCAGGGTCTGGTAGATGGTCAGGCTTCTTAGCCTTTTTCCATTTGTAGATGTCTATACTCAGACATGTTAAGCTTCCGCATGTGCTTGATTTGTATGCTGTGATTGTTGGGTCATGAGACCCATGTTTGTAATATCTCGCTCCTCGGAGTCTAAGGAATAAATACTTGAGTTGTAGAGTTATGTTGTGATGCCATGTTGTATTTACACATATCGAGCATATTGTGTGTATGATTGAAATGCTTGGTATGTGTGGGATCCGACAATCTAGTTGTTTATCCTTGGCAGCCTCACTTATGGGGAAATGTAGTCTAGTGCTTCCATGAGCCATAGTAGTCCGCTACAGCCCGGTTCACCGGAGTCCTGCTAGCCCAGCACTACTGCTCAGGACACTTGACTGGCCGGCATGTGTTTCACTTCGTTCATGTGTCTGTCCCTTCGGGGAAATGTCACGCGGTGACATCCGGAGTCCTGCCTAGCCTGCTATAGCCCGGGTTCCCGGAGTCCTGTTAGCCCAGTGCTACAGCCCGGATTCACACGCTGCTGACCGACATGCTCGATGTGATTCATGTATACCTGTTCCCATAGGTTAGTGCCGCTTTGGGTTCACGACTAGCCATGTCGGCCCGGGTTCTCTGTCATATGGATGCTAGCAACACTATCATATACGTGAGCCAAAAGGCGCAAACGGTCCTGGGCCATGGTAAGGCGACACCCGAGGGAATACCGTGCGTGAGGCCGCAAAGTGATATGAGGTGTTACCGGCTAGATCGATGTGACTTGGAATCGGGGTCCTGACAGTGCTCCTTGCCCGCGGGCAGTCCTTCGGTCACGAGCTTGACAGCGTCCATCTTCACCCATTGTATCTTGACACGGGCGAAGGCCATCCGTGCACCTTCTATGCAGACCGACCGCTTGATGGCGTCAAGCCGAGGGCAGGCATTGACCAGCCGCTTCACGAGGCCAAAGTAGTTGCTGGGTATAGCTTCTGTAGGCCACAACCGGATTATTAAATCCTTCATGGCTAGTTGGGCCACCCTATGCAGCTCGACCAGCTATTTTAGCTGGTCGCTAAAGGGCACCTCTCCGTTGAGCTCCCCACTTCGGCCCAGAAGAATTCCGCAGCATTAGAAACACTGTGCGGCAAATCCGCAAACACCCCTGGAGAACTCCAAATCTGGGCCAGTAAGAGATACCTCTTGATCACATACTTGCTTTGCATAATAAAAGCCTTATCCGCCGCGATCTTCTTGGCCTCTTGGATCTCGTGGAGGGCGCCTTGGGCTTCGTCCTAGGCCTCTTGTGCGCTTTGGTGGGCCTTAGCGAGTTCGGACTCTTGGTCCGCATTCTGGCGCTCCAAGTACTCGCATTTCTTCAGTGCGTCCTGGAGCTCCTTCTGGACCTCACCATCCCTGGCCTCATGCTTTTCTCGGGCGCCTTTTTCCTTTACCGCTCTCTCCTCGGCATCGGACAGCGCTTCTTGAGGGCCTCCACCTCGGTCGCCGCCCCTACGAAAATATCACGGCACTGCGGTCAGCGCAAAAACATTCATACTTTCTGGACATGCACAAAATGATTGAATACCTTGATTGTCCTCCAACTACTTTTTCGCATGACCGAGCTCTTCCTCGGTCTGCTCCAGCCTCTGCTTCAGTCTGGAGACTTCGGCAGCATGAGAAGTCGTGGCTAGCAGTGACGCCTGCTTATTCACATAGGCACACATGGTTTGTCTCCTGCGAAAAACTATTTGACCCTCTGTTCGGCTTTTCTTTCCTAACACCAGACAGAGTCTCGGGGGCTACTGTCTATACTATGACTTTGTTTTCACAACATTGCATTGCTTACCTAAAAGCCTGTTAAAAGGCTTGTGCAGGCTTTGGTCGGTCCGCTCTTCACGGACCGAATCTTCTCAATCACCACACCCATGAGGGCGTGGTGTTCCTCAATGATGGAAGCGCTTCACAGCGCTTCCAATAGAGTATCCGGTGCCTCTGGTTGGACAGAGGCCACCGGCGAAATGGGCACACCTCCTTCCGATGAAGGAGGCTACTTGCCGGATTCCAAAGCCATATAGGTCTCTGGGACCGTATTCGGCTGGGGGGGGGGGTGAATTGGACATGGCCCCCATCGCCAGTCTCCATGGGGATCTACTCCCCCATGTGTCCGACGGCCGAGGTCTCGCCATCTAGCGCTGTCCTGACGGCCTCCTGCGTCTCTCCCTGGCCGAGGGTCTTTCGGGACAACACCTCGGTATCATCCATGGCCTTGGGAGAGGAGGCCGTTGGAAGGCCGATGTCCATCACCTTCGGGTCCTGCGAGTTCCTTGAAGACGAGGATCGCTCAAGGGCGGAACAAGACGGACTGCAAGTACATGATTCGACAAGTTAAAATTATGATGTAAAGAAGCGAATATATGAATGCGTCAGGGTCTTCGGATACTCATGATTCGGCCAGTGGCTTATCTCGAGGGCGCCTTCTGGGCAGCTATCGATATCCCACGCGGAGCTATCCATGAGGGAAGCCTTTCCCTTCTTGGACACCTCCGCTTCTAGATCTGTGGAGGCCACCCTCTTCTTTCCCCCCTCGGGGAGGGTGAAGTTGCTTTCTTCCTCCCCTTCCTCCTCCTCGTCGTCTTCAGCGGCGGAGTGAGTTTCAGCGTCTTCGGATGCCATGTCTGAAGTACCCTTGGGACGAAGGCTTCCTCCAGTCCCCTTGGCCTTCTTCTCCGGCGCCACGTAGGGCGCCGGAACCAGCATCTTCGTCAAAAGCGGGATGGCTGGTTCCACAGGCAGCGGAGCCGAACACCGAATCTGCTCCGCCTTCTTTGTCCAACCCTGAAAAGGCAAATAGGGAAGTTGGGACATCCTCCTTGAGCAAGCAAGAAAGGGATATGCCTTGGAGCACAGAAAATTTACCGAACTGGCGGGATGGGCCAAATCGTGCCCGCGCTCCTCGGTTGTATCCGGCCACGTCTCGTTGGCCTTGAAGAGCACCTTCCAGATATCTTCGCGTGTAGTTCCGAAGAATTGTCGCAGGGACTTGTGCTCGGCCGGATCGAACTCCCATAGATGGCAAGCCCGGTTCTAGCATGGAAGGATCTGACAAATTAGCATCACCTGAATCACATCGACAAGCTTGATGTTCTTGTTCATCATGCTCCTAATGCGCGTCTGAAGCGATGTTACCTCGTCCGACGAAGACGAATCCAGGCCCTTCTCTTGCCAAGAGGTAAGCCGCATTGGGGCCCCGGATTTGAATTCGGGAGCCGCAGCCCAGGCAGCATCGCGGGGCTCTGTGACATAGAACCACAGCTTCTGCCACCCCTTGACGGTCTCCACGAAGCTACCTTTGGGCCCCGGGACGTTGGACATTTTTCTCACCATGGCGCCTCCGCATTCTGCGTGTTCGCCACCCACCACCTTCGGCTTCACATTGAAGGTCTTCAGCCACAGTCCGAAGTGGGGGGGGGGAATACGGAGGAAGGCCTCACACACGACGATGAACTCCGAGATGGTGATGAAGGAATTGGGGGCCAGATCATGGAAATCCATCCCGTAGTAGAACATGAGTCCGCGGACGAATGGGTGGAGAGGAAATACCAGCCCGCGGATGAAGTGAGGGATGAACACGACCCTCTCATGGGGCTCCGGAGTGGGGACGATCTGTCCCTTTGCAGGAAGCCAATGGGGGATTTCCTTGGCCAAATATCCGGCCTCCCGAAGTTGGACGATATCCTTCTCCTTGATGGTGGAGGCCATCCACTTGCCTAGCGCTTCGGACATGGTTGGAGTGCTTTCTTGAGGCGGAAAGGATGAGAACTTGGGTGCTGGAGCTCGAGAGTGGGTACGTGGGAATAGAGAAGGCGTGCGTGAAAGATGTGAATCCTTATCCCATTATAAAGGCAGTGAACATCAAGCGCCTCCCCACTCGCCATAAAACTCGCGTATTCCCCAGGGGCCGTGCTGATGGCACGGTTGGATTACCCATACCTGTATTGATGAGAATCCCGCAATAGGGGGACACGATCTCTGCTTTGACAAGACGTGCCAATAAAGCCACGTCTCGAAAAGGGAGCGGCAGGCCAAAAAATGGTTCGAAATAATGACCGGGTGGTGATGTAGTGTCACATTGCAAAAAAGTTGTCAGCGGATTGGACTCGTGAAATATTATACTCTCTGCGGTGGTGTGCAGAACTTGTTTTGTAAAGCCGGACACGTTCTTTGTGTTCGAAGGCCATTTTGGAGTATTCGGAGGAGGAACCTACCTTGCAATGCCAAAGACAATCTGCGCGCCAGACACCTCGTCATTGAAGCCTGGTTCGGAGTCCCGGACTAAGGGGTCCTCGGGCGTCCGGCCTGTTGGACATGGGCCGAACTGATGGGCTACAAAGATACAAGACCGAAGACTCTCACCCATGTCCGGATGGGACTCTCCTTGGCGTGGATGGCAAGCTTGGCATTCGGATATGAAGATTCCTTTCTCTATAACCGACCTTGTATAACCCTAGTCCCCTCCGGTTTCTATATAAACCGGAGGGTTTAGTCCGTAGGGACTATCATAATCACATAGGCTAGACTTTTAGGGTTTTAGCCATTATGATCTCAAGGTATATCAACTCTTGTAATACTCATATTCATCAAGATCAATCAAGCAGGAAGTAGGGTATTACCTCCATAGAGAGGGCCCAAACCTGGGTAAACATCGTGTCCCCTTCTCCTATTACCATCAACCATAGATGCACAGTTTGGGACCCCCTACCCAAGATCCGCCAATTTTGACACCGACAACAGTAGCGTCACACCGCAGCCGAAGCAGTCAACCCACGTACTCCCCTCCACGTGGGCATCCACTACCACGTCTTCCCCAGCTCCGCGCCATCCCCTTCCTAGGCCTCGTCGTCGTCCATCGACCTGGTGCTCTCACCGCGATGTGGTCAACATGGTCAAGGAATAACTTCCATCGGAAGAGTACTGTATGTGGAGAGGCTGACAGCTGGGTCCACGGCCGCAACAAGGAAGTGCCTCCTTATTACGCGGAAAATAATGATTCCTCGAACTGACAGCAGGGACCCACTGGACGGGCCACCATATTTTGTGAAAAGAATGTTTCCCCCTGACCGCTGGGACCCACAAGCTACATCTTCGCACGCAAGGAAGTGCGTCCATATTACGGGCAAAAAATGATTTGCCCCCTAGAAGTTCCTGACAGGTAGGACCCAGCTGGACGAAGCGTACGTAGCGTCATCATTCTGGTTGCGAACTGGTCGATCGGTCTGTCTACAGGCTGCAGCAATGAACCGTGGCTGTGTAAGGAACGGCACGTGTCGTAGTAGAGGCGCGCACGTGTCGTAGTAGAGGCGCGCACGTAGCATGTACATGTATGTACAACGGCCAGGGTGCAAGAAAGTAAATATGGCCACGTACGTACATACGGGCGGGGTCTCGAGCGCGTACTCGCGCATATATATACGGACGGCCAGGGCTTGTGTACATGGAGAGACAGCGGACGGGAGCAACGGCGTCCTATTCATCAGGCAGCGAACTGGCTGGGTCGGAATGGAGAGACAACGTCATGTTCATGGGGAGGCAACGGAATATGTGGTGTTCATCGGGAGCCAACCAGCTTGGACGAAAAAACAGATGGAAATTAGGCCTGGCGTACGGCAGAACGGAGGAAACGGCCTTGTGTTCAACCGGTCACGTTCGAAATTCATCAGGAGGGGTCTGGCGTACCGCAAAACGGAGGAAACAGACTTCTCTTGGACCGCCTACGGTCAAAATGGGGTCATGTTGATCAGGAGGGGTGTGGCGTACCGCAAAACAGAGGAAACAGACTTGTTTTCGAGCGCTACGGTCGAAACGGGGTCCTGTTCATCGGGAGGGGTGTGGCGTATCGCAAAACGGGACTGCATGGGATATTATTCATCTCCACCGTCGACTGCCTCCACGGGCTACTGTTCATCCACCATCGACCTCCTCCAGCCTCCACCTGCGACTGTTCATCCACGGGCTCATGTTCATCCAGCCTCCACCACTCCTCCACCGGCTACTGTTCAACCAGCCCTCTCCATGGGGTCCTGTTCAACCACCCCTCCATGGCTACTATTCATCCAACCCTCCACCGTCTACTGTTCAACCAGCCCTCCATGGGGTCCTGTTCATCCACCCCCAACCGGCTCGATCGGGGTCCTGTTCATCCAGCGGCAACGGCCTCTACTACCACGGGGTCCTGTTTATCCAACCCACCACCAGGAACTATTCATCCCCCCCCCAACAACGCTCAATGTTCATCATGGGAAGGAGGAAGTAGGGTTCGATCGTCTTCAATTAGAAACAGTAGCAAAGGAATCACCCGGGTTCAGTTAACAACAAGGGATCGATCGCTCGGGTTCAGTAATATAGCTAGTGCAATCGCTCGGGTTCAGTTAGAGCCCAACGCCTCACACACACGCACGTACGTACGAGAGAAACGCGCATCACTCAGACCCCGACCATCCACCGTAACCGGGAACTCCCCCTATATTTTCGTCGCCCTCGCTTCTACCACAGTTTTTTGTCATGAATTTTTGTCATAGAAGTAGCTGTGTCTCCGGCCTGCCCAGGACGAAAAGCCCATGTTCTGTCATGAATTTTTGTCATAGAAGTAGGAGCCCACCACATCTATGATGATACCGCGTTTTATCACAATTATCGTCATAGAAGTGTCATGAGCATGACAGAAAAAAATTCATTCGGCCCAAAATGTCACGGATGTGTCTTTTTTTTGTAGTGTATTGTAAGTGCATCTAGTGCCACCCCTAGTTGGTTTTGGAGTATTGACGACAAACCTAGTTGAGGGACTAATGTGTTTGTGAGAATTGCAGGAAAACACAGGTAGAAGTCCCTCATTGATTCGGTTTCACTACCAGAGATGACCCCTAAAAATGTACGAAGACATTGAAGACAATGGTGGTTTATGAAGATATTCATATTGAAGACAATGACATGAGAAGACTCCCTATGAAGCTTATGGAACTCGAAGACTTAGATCCTTCGTAGTTTTATTTCTTTCATGTTGTGTCATAGGAACCACCGTACTGTTAAGTGGGGTCCAAGAGAACCAGTCAGAATGACTGAAGTGATGCCTAATTCAAATCCTATGTCTTCGAGCGAAGACTATGAGAGCAAATCTTGTCCAGAGTCAGACAAGTCAGCTTTACTTGTAGCCCAAGTAAAGTTGCCGTGTGAGTTCAAAATTCGACCGTTGGTACACGTGTCAGTTCCTTAGTGACCCAGGGTCATTTCGGACAAATCAGGTCGGGTTGCCAAGTGGCTATAAATAGCCCACCCCCACAACCATAAACAGTTGGCTGCTCAGATTTCAGTGCACGGCTTTTGTCGTTTGAGAGCAACCCACCTCGAAGCCTTTGAGAGAAAATTCCTAGCGAGGAGAAAAGCCCTAACCACCCAGAGCCAGAGTAAATTGGGCATCACTTAAGTCTTCGTGTCTGAGTGATCTGAAGACTTATTACACTTGAGGACTGTGCATCCTCCAGACGGTTAGGCGTCGCGTTCAGAGCATCCAAGAGAAATTGTGGATTGCCAGTGAACGAAGTCTGTGAAGGTTTGGAAGTCGCCTGAAGACTTACCACGAGTGATTGGACCGAGGTCTGTGTGACCTTAGCTCAAGGGGAATACGGTGAGGACTGGGTGTCCTGAGCTGCGTGTTCAGGACTGGGTGTCCGGGACTGTGTGTCCTAAGGTTTAAATACCTAGCCGCCCTAACCAGACGTACAGTTGTCACAGCAACTGGAACTGGTCCAACAAATCATTGTCTTCAGCGAGTCACTGGTTTCATCTTCCCTTCCCTTTACTTACTGTTACTCCTTGTGAAGTCATTGTATGTTTGCACTATCTTTTGTCTTCACTGAGTGACTGCGTGTTCTGTATGGCTTCATAA
Organism: Triticum urartu; assembly: GCF_003073215.2. Lineage (NCBI taxonomy): Eukaryota > Viridiplantae > Streptophyta > Magnoliopsida > Poales > Poaceae > Triticum > Triticum urartu. The sequence continues at coordinate 314,188,646 of NC_053026.1, read as the reverse complement.
TATCTTCCTACCTGATCCTTACTACATTTCTGCTATTAAGTCATTGTGCTTTCACTCTATTGAATACTTGACTATGGCTTGCCTAGTGTAGTCTACCTTCCGCTGCAGGGTAATAGGTCTATTTCTATCATTTGTCTTCATAACTTCCACGTATTGAAGACTTTCATAAAAATCGCCTATTCACCCCCCCTCTAGTTGATATAACGCACTTTCAATTGGTATAAGAGCAAGGTGCTCCCTTTTTCTGTGTGATTCGGTTTAACCACCTGGAGTTTAGCTATGTCGACTGCAGGGATAATTAAAGTCTCCGCTGCGTGCCCCGTCTTCGATGGAACTGAATATCCCTACTGGAAGAATAATATGCGCATGCATCTTGAAGCCATTGACGTCGACCTATGGTATGTCGTCGAGAACGGCGTTCCCAAGGCTGGAGAAGGTGTCACTGCTGCTGATGTCAAGAAATTCGTTCAACTGGACTCTATTGCCAAGAATATCATCTGTGGTCATCTGACCAAAGGACAGTATGGCCGTGTGAGTGCTTTGAAAACATCTAAGCTGGTCTGGGACTGGCTCTCCAAGGTCAATGAAGGCGTCTCAACCCAGAGAGATCAGAGAATCAGTGTCCTTCACAACCTCTTCAACCGCTTCAAGTGAAATGACAATGAGAATGTCCAGCTCACATTTGACCGACTCACTAACATCACAAATGAGCTTCAAGCCCTCGGTGCTACTGAGATCATCAAACATGAAGTCGTCAAGACACTACTGAGATCACTTGATAGTTCGTTTGACACCCTAGCCCTGATGATTCAAGAACGTCCTGATTTCAAGACACTTGATCCGTCTGACATACTTGAGAGGCTCAACACACATGAGTTTCAGCTTTCTGAGAAAAGAGATATCTACGGTCCAAACTATGGGCGAACTCGTTCCTTGAAGGCAAAGGCTGTCTCCTCATCTGAAGAAGAATCTGACAGCAGTTCGGATGATCCTGAAGACATTGGAAGGGAACTTGCTATGCTTGTAAAGAAGTTCCAAAAATTCACCAAGAAGAAAGGTTTCAGAAAGTCTTCCCAATCAAGCTCAAGGAATGATGAAGCTTCTGCTCACGACTACAAGAAGAAAACATGTCACAAGTGCAAGAAACCTGGCCACTTCATCTCTGAGTGTCCACAGTGGGACAATGAGAACAAAAAGAAGAAGAAGAGCAAGGAATATGACTCTGACGATAAGAAGAAGAATAAATACTCAAAGTCTTCTTCCAAGTCTTCCTCAAAGTCTTCATCACACAAGAAGAGCTCATCTGGCAAGGCACGTGCATTTGTTGGCAAGGAAATGGATTCAGAGGAGGAGTCCGCTTCTGAGGAGGCAGAGGTGGAATCTGAGGAGGAGTCCGATTCAGGCGTCGCAAGTCTGGCTACAGCATACGTTGCCAAGTCCATCTTCAACACTGAAGACAATGACTTCATCACCGACACCGATGCAAATGACAAGGACTACTCCGCTTCTACCTACTGCTTCATGGCACGCGGTGCCAAGGTAAACACATGCACTACTCACTATCAAACATCTAGTGACGATGACTCTGATTGTGGTTCAAAACCCAGCTACAAAATACTTGCTAAAATTGCAACTGAACAACAGAAAGCTATGGAACATATTCGAAAACTGTTAGACAGAAGCGATGATCTGTTAGGTGCTGAAATGACTCGATCTGAATCCTTAATTGAAGACATAAAAAATCTTCACGTTAAGTATCAGGAACTTGAAAGTTGTCATGAAACTCTCTCAACAACTCATGAAAAGCTTTCCTATGATTATCTTCAAAGGAAGCAAGATCTTGAGAAAGTGAGAGCGGCTCATGAAGATCTTCAAAAGGAAAATGAGTCACTTCGCGCCAAACAGATCAGTTCCGCTTAGGAAGGATTTGAACCACCATGTATTAAATGCATTGAGCGTGATAATGCTACTTCTGTTGCTGAATGTTCTACTGCTACTACTGTTGCAATATCTTCAACTGTTGATGTGGTAACTAACCCCTCGGCTGAGGATACCACTGCTATTGCTGATGAGAATGCTAGGTTGAAGACATTGCTTGAAACAGGGATGTACAAAAGTCTTAAAGGGCATCAGACACTATGTGATGTCCTCAAAAAGCAGATACTGAACCGAAACCCGAGGAAAGAGGGTGTTGGGTTCGTAAGGAAAATGAATGCTGATGGCTCTTACTGGAAACCTGTGCAGTACCCCAAAACCACGTGGGTTGCTGCAAAGGAACCTTCAGCAGATCCATCCAATTTATCTGGCTTCACTTGTGCTAACCCCATTATCATTGATGAATCTCTCGATGCAAACTATAAACTGTTTAAGGATCAGAATGGTGAAGTGTTTGCCGGGTACATTGGTACTAACTGCAGGAATGGACCACCTGTGAAGAAAATCTGGGTTCCGAAAAGGTGTCTGGAGAATCTTCCTGTGAATGTCATCATGACACCTCACATGAAGAAGACAAACCTCAAACCAAAGGCTTCATACGGTCCAAAGGATTCATACAGATAGAGGACTCACCTGAGTCGCACTAACGCAAATGTTTTGCAGGGAAACCATACTCAGGCATATTAATATGAGAGCGGTTCATCAAACCGCCATGTTCATAAGGCCAAGAACTATTCTGATTATTCTTATGAGTACTATTGTCCGCCTGCAAGACTGTTTGCTAGGGCTCCAAAGCCAAAGTTCTCAGATGCTGCACTTAGACTTATTGCTTCTAAGCCACCCTTGAAGATGTGGGTGGCTAAGAAAGCTTAACTCTCTTTTGCAGGGAAAGGTCTCCAGCAGAAAACCAAAATCGTCTGACACAATTGCTGGGGACCTTAAACATCTTGTAGGGCGCAAGATCAAATTCCCGAATGGTCTTACTATGTACTTCGTTCCTCAATCGCTTGCTACTCTCCCTATTAGTCCTAATCTTGATCTAAGCTTTCATAACCCACTGGTTCGTCAAATGTTTTTGCTTCACAATGCTCTTGGTGAAGCCTATCCCCCTAACTGCACTGTAGGGTACGACACCAGCGTCTTTAGAATGGATTATTGATAGTGGGTGTACAAATCACATGACTGGCAAAATAAGCCTTCTTATGGACTCAACCTTACGACCATCCGACAAGAGCCACATCACATTTGCTGACACTAGTAAAAGTAAGGTATTGGGTCTAGGTAGAGTTGCAATCTCAAGGGATCAACACATGGATAAAGTCATGCTTGTTGAATCCCTTGGCGTCAACTTAATGTCTGTCTCAATGCTTTGTGATTTAAACATGATCGTAATATTTGGAAAATATCGTTGCATTGTTCTAATGGAATCTGACAAGTCTCTAGTATTTGAAGGGTATCGAAAAGATGATTTGTACGTGGTAGATTTCTCAGCAGGACCACAGCTGGCCGTATGTCTTCTAGCAAAAGCTTCAGAATGCTGGCTCTGGCATCGGAGGCTTGGGCATGCTGGCATGAGGAACCTCCACACCCTGGCAAAGAAGAAGCATGTCATAGGCATCGAGGGCGTCAAGTTCAAGAAATATCACTTATGCGGTGCCTGTGAGGCAGGAAAGATGACGAGGGCCAAACATCCCTCGAAGACAATCTTGACCACTACTCGACCCTTCGAACTGCTTCACATGGATCTTTTCGGTCCCACTCATTACTCAACTCTTACTACTACTGCTTGCCTCTATGGCTTTGTCATTGTTGATGATTATTCTAGATATACTTGGGTGCACATAATCCTTTACAAGACTGAAGTGCAGGATGTCTTCAGACGCTTCGCCAATCGAGCTATGAACAATTATGGCGCCAAGATAAAGCACATCAGAAGTGACAATGGCACTGAATTCAAGAACACTGGCCTTGATACATATCTTGATACCTTGGGCATCGCACATGAATTCTCGGCTCCGTACACGCCACGGTAGAATGGCGTCGTCGAACGCAAGAACAGAACACTCATTGAGATGGCCAGAACGATGCTAGATGAATACAAGACTCCAAGAAAATTCTGGCCTGAAGCCATTGATACTGCATGCCATACAATCAATCATGTTTATCTTCACAAGCTTCTGAACAAGACATCTTATGAGCTCCTTACTGGCAAGAAGCCAAATGTCAGTTACTTCAGAGTATTTGGAGCCAGGTGCTGGATCAAGGACCCACATCACACCTCAAAGTTTGCACCAAAAGCACATGTGGGTTTTATGCTTGGATATGGAAAGGATTCGCACTCCTACAGAGTCTTCAATCTCTTTCATTACAAAGTGGTTGAAACAGTGGATGTGCGGTTCGATGAGACCAATGGTTCACAAAGAGAGCAACTGCCAAATGTGCTAGATGAAATTCCATCCAGTGAATCAATCAAGCTAATGGGAACTGGAGAAATTATACCTTCTGAAGCTCATCCTGAAGAAGAACTTATCATCTCAGCACCTGATCAACATGAAGACAATGCTCAGCCTGAAGACATTCCTTCTAACAACGACAATGATCAGCAAGAGCGAAATCTTCGCCCTGTACATCCTCGCGTTGCCAATGAAGTGCAGATTGAAAGAATAATTGATAGCATCAATGCACCAGGTCCACTCACTCGTTCAAGGGCAAATCAGCTAGCAAATTTCTGTGGGCACTTTGCATTCGTCTCAATAACAGAACCCAAGAAAGTTGAAGAAGCCTTCATGGAACCTGAATGGATTCAAGCTATGCAAGAAGAGCTTCAACAGTTTGAGCTGAATAATGTATGGGAACTGGTTAAGCGTCCTGATCCACGGAAGCACAATATAATAGGCACCAAATGGATATACCGCAACAAGCAAGATGAGCATGGTCAAGTTGTCAGAAACAAAGCTCGTCTCGTTGCTCAAGGATATACTCAAGTGGAAGGGATTGACTTCGATGAAACATTTGCTCCCGTGGCTAGACTTGAAGCCATACGCATACTGCTAGCCTATGCAAATCATCATAACATACTTCTATATCAAATGGATGTGAAGAGTGCTTTTCTCAATGGCATGATTGAAGAAGAAGTGTATGTTGCACAACCACCTGGCTTTGAAGATCCAAAACATCCTGACATGGTATACAAGCTCAACAAGGCACTGTATGGCCTCAAACAAGCCCCTCGGGCCTGGTATGACACACTCAAATACTTCCTGAAGAGCAAAGGCTTCATACCTGGTTCCCTAGACCCCACTCTCTTCACGAAGACATATGATGGTGAACTGTTTGTGTGCCAAATATATGTGGATGACATTATCTTCGGCTGCACCAATCAGAAGTACAGTGAAGAGTTTGGATATATGATGCAAGAGCAATATCAGATGTCCATGATGGGAGAGCTGAAGTTCTTCCTCGGTCTTCAAATACGACAACAACGCAACAACATCTTCATATCTCAAGAGAAGTATCTCAAAGATTGCCTGAAGAAGTTTGGTATGCAAGACTGCAAAGGCTTCACGACACCAATGCCAGCCAAACATCATCTGGGTCCCAACGACAATGGTAAAGAGTTCGATCAAAAGGTATACCGCTCCATGATTGGTTCTTTACTTTATCTATGTGCATCTAGGCCAGATATTATGCTTAGTGTTTGCATGTGTGCTCGATTTCAAGCGGCACCAAAGGAGTCGCATCACTTAGCTGTGAAGCGAATTCTTCGATATTTGGCTCACACCCCAACTCTAGGATTATGGTATCCAAAGGGCTCAGAGTTTGATTTGGTTGGATTTTCGGATGCTGATTATGCTGGTGACAAAGTTGATCGCAAGTCTACATCAGGCACATGTCACTTTCTGGGACGATCACTTGTATGTTGGTCTTCAAAGAAGCAGAACTGTGTATCTCTCTCCACTGCTGAATCCGAATACATTGCTGCTGGATCTTGCTGCGCTCAGCTTCTGTGGATGAAACAAACACTTGAGGACTATGGCATTCATCTAAAGCAAGTGCCACTTTACTGTGACAACAAAAGCGCCATCAAGATTGCCAAAAACCCAGTTCAGCACTCGAAGACAAAGCACATTGAAATTCGTCATCACTTTCTTAGAGATCATGTTGTGAAGGAAGATATTGATATCATACACGTCAACACTGAAGAGCAATTGGCAGATATCTTCACCAAGCCCTTGGATGAGAAGAGATTTTGCAAGTTACGGTGTGAGCTAAATATCCTGGAATCCTCAAATGTCCTGTGATCAGGCACACATCCTAACCCTTATGCATATTGATGACTTAGATGTGCAACACACGAAGTAAAGTATATCTTCAATAAATGAAGACATACATTCTAAGTGTGAATACATTAATGTGGAATTTGACTTCGGAGCGCCATGATAATTGTGCGCCGTGTCTGGGTCTAATACTTCCTATACGGTCGGTAACGCCACCACCAAACGTTCTATTTTTGAAGTGTTTCACTCATGGCGTTACCTTGCAATGTCTTCACATTTGGTTTGGCTTCGATCTCAACATATCTTCATGATTATCTTCACTATGTTGATTATATAGATATATATATATATTAGTGTTCTGTCCTCTACAGCATTCACTTATAGCTATGTCTTCGTGTTGAATCTTTTGAACTAAGTGAATGTGATCGGACCCTAACCTCTCTATGCTTTCTGTCTCAAATTCTATCTCTCCAAATCATATGCATTCTACTGAAACTGTCGAATATCTTCTCTGCGTCCTTGTCAGCAGAAGATACAGAGACAACCATTAAGTCCTTTTTAGTGCTCATTCCTCCACATGAAACCCGGAGAAGTAGGAACGACCACCCGACAATCCAGGTGTGCGTGGGACGTGGAACAAACCCCAAAATTCCGCATAATGGCCACATGTTCCTCAGATGCGAATCGCCAGGGGCACCTGTGACGCAGTGCCGCCCCTGTACCTATAAATACACACTTCACAATGGTCATTATATCTTCTTCCACTCTCGCACGAACCCTAGCGCCACCGCTAGCCCTTGACGATGCCGGCGACGAAGCGCTTCGCTGCCGCAACCTCTCCGACGCCGTCCTCACGCCGACCGCGGACATCGTCCTCTCCGCCGTCGCTGTAGGTGTCCTCCGTCGCCAAGTTAGGGCACGGAAGATCGAACTGCTCGGCCTCATCTTCCACTCCGTCTAGCAGTTCTTAGTGTGGTAAATAAAACTTCCTTTTTACAGCACCGTTGATCCTATGGCTTTGTCACTTTCTACTACAAGCAGTTTCTATTCACACAAGTTAGATCTCTCTCATACTGCATCTCATAACATGCATAGTATATTCACTTATGCTTCACAAAGTAGTTAGATTCCTCACTTGTACTGATCTGTGGATTCGTACAAATCTGGAACCAACTCCTTATCTATGAGTGAATGTCTTTGCACGATGAGGTCAATGTCTTCTAAACTGATTTATCTTCAAAATCTTCTGAGAATGCATATGACCTCTTCCCCTTCCCTCGCACCTTAATGCTGTCACAGGTACATGTCCGTGGGAGAATCCTTTGGTTCTCATAGTCTGCATTCATTTGTAGAATTCTTACAACATCACATAAATTCTCCCGAAGCCAGTTCCTGTTTGTCCAGCAAGCGAAAACCTTTGAAGCCTTTGAACGTGTTGAAGCCTTTCAGTTTAAAGTTTATGGCTTCAGAGAAATCAGCAAGGAAGGGTGGCAGAAAGCGTCGTGGAGAAACATCCAGAGATCTGCCAGATGATCTCTCAGAACTGTACAAGATCGATCCTGAAGAGGATTACAATCAGTGCAAGACCCGAATCCAATGGATTCGAAGATATTGGGCAGAACAATGGTTCAAATACCGATTTGTAACCCAGGAATATGCTGAGAAAAACACCATCAAGAGACCATGGGGAGACATCCTATACAAGAATCTTCTACCCAGGTCCAGAGATGAAGCCATTGAACAAGGCTTCTATCCCTGCATGGTCCGTGGGCCACAGCCTGCTGATGCACACCCATCGTCACTACTATGGTGTCGTGACGACAATCTGTTCAAGCGCAACTTCCAGTTTTCCCAGAACTCAGCGAAGAAGAACAAGAAGACTTTGGGGTTAGATTTCAACCCTGGTCCCTCTGCTCCCCGTGCCGATGGAACTCGCGAAGCAGAACCCAATGTCATCGGTCCTTTCTACAACCTTGAAGGCCTCATCACCCACATCGTGGTTCAAGGGACTGTAGTGAAGGAGCCCGCAGCTGACGCTGAATCAGATGAAGCGCCTGCAGCGCTGAAGCCAAAGAAATTGAAGAAGCTTAAAGCTTCAAAGCCTGCCCCCTCACCAAAAATCTCAAGGGAGAAGCCACTGGCAACTGCACCTCCTGAAGACAGTGTGCAGTCCGAAGATTTATCATGCATCTCCAAGCCCCAGAAGGTCAAGATGCCTCTGCCACACACCAGCCAAGAGCTAACAACTGCTGCCATCCTGCGCAATGATGCCATTGATCTGTCAAGTGATGAAGATCTTGCAGATGACGCTCTTGAGCAACTCATCAAGAGCAAAGAAGAAGCAGAAATCTTCAATGATCTGCCTCTCTTTGATGTGACAATCATCCACAACTTCATTGACGAGTGGTTTGACACACCAAACATCAGCTTTGAAGATCTGCAACTGCCCATTGGCCTCAGTGTTGCCTTCCAAGGCGCCATTGCTTCAGAGCTAGCTATCACCCAGCGCATTGTTGAACTGAAGCAAAAGATTGACTATGAAAATGCTCAGTTCAAGAAGCATATGGCCAAGCTCAGCGTGCAAGAAGTGAAGAACTTCAAGACTATGATGCACGAGCTAAAGGAAGCCTTTCTGAAGAAACGTGCAGAAGCTCAGGGTTCGCATGAGCGCATGAAGGTTTTGGCTGACAGATGTGTGCAAGCCTACAATGAGGCTGAGAAGCGCAAGGCCCTTGGGCGTCCTGGCATCGACCCCAGGATGGCCGCAAAGAAGAAGAAGAAGCCTGCTACGGCTGAACCCGACGCACCAAGGCAAGAAGCAGTTCCTATTGTATTCCCAACTAGAATGACTGGCTCGAAGCCAAAAAGCCGGTCAACCGCTTCAGAGCTCAAGAAGACGAGGACTGCTGAGGCTGAAGCCAGGAAGAGGAAACATCCTGAAGCCTCTCCTACTGCCCCCTCCAAGAAGAAGAGGAAGACCAAGAAAGATCGGGCTGCTACCACAGAGCCTTTGATAGTTGAACCCATTTCTATGGTTCGTCCTGACGCTGAACGGCAACTGACAATCCATGAGCCTGCTTTCAAAGAGGCTCATGACGCTGAAGACTTTCCAGCAGCCGATCCCATCGCTGCTGAAGACATTGGTCAACATGACCATGTAGAAGATGGTGCAGTCCTTCCTCAGCTCGAGAACAACGAACTTCTCAGCATTGGTCGTCCACTGACGCCAATTGCACAGGATGCTTCATGGGCGGATCGCCCACAAGAGGAACAAGACTTTGAGGCCCAGCCAACTCCAACTCCATAGGCGTCGCCTGCGTTGCGCAGGCTTCGCAAAGGTCCAAGGCCTCAAGTCTCTGCTGAAGACAATCCGGCTGCATCAGCCGCGAAAGATGAAGTCCCACAAGTTGCCACTCCCCTGTCCCACCAAGAAGCAGTTCTCAAGGAGAACGTGCTTGAAAATCTTGCGGCTGCCACAACCACCAATGAAGCTAATGTGGAGCTCTCCCCAACAAAAGCATCAGAAGACAGCGAAGCCACTGATCCTACCACTTCTGTTCCTGAGTCTGCTGCCGGTCCCCAGTTCGACTATCATGTTGAGCACAGGCCTCAGGTACAGAAGCCAATCCCAAGATTGCCAAGGTTCCCAGGTCCTGCATCAGCACCTGGCTCCTTCAATATCAATGGCTTCAGAGCAGACAACACATTCTTCGATAGCTCCAGGAACCCCTACTCAAGGGAAAGGATATCATCTGATCGGTTCTGGAGCTATCTGCAGCGAAGCTATTACTCATGCATTCTTTACAACCAAGGTCGCATCTTCCCACACAAGCGCCTTGACATTGAAGCTATAGCTGGTCTGCCCTGTCTGGAAGAAGCTTTGGATTGCTTCAAGGAAGTTGGACTGCTGCCGTTCGTTACTGACCAAGAGCATTGGAATGAAGAGTTGCTGCTCCAATTCTATGCCACACTTCACATCCGCGGGTATAGCAGAGATCCGAAGACTTGGGTCCTAGAGTGGATGACTGGAAACATTCATCACGAAGCCAAAGCCTTTGACATCATTGAGCTCACTGGTTTGCCCACTCCTGGCGATCTCTACGAGCATGGCTGTCAGCTGCATAGTGAAGCTATTGAGAGCATCTTTCAGAAGCCGGAACCTGATATGAGTCAGATGCTCAGCATGATGAAGCCATTACCCCAAGATGCTGCTTATCCCACGGAGTTCTTCGTTGAAGACATTGAGTATCTGCCAAGAACCATTTATCACATCATCAGGCGAACTCTCTGGCCCATCAAAGGGCACTCTCCAAATGCCAAGCTTGAGGGTGCAATGAAGACTTTGGTCTTCTATATTCTTCATGGAAAATGCTTCAATGCACATGACTTCTTCATTCGCCAACTTGCTGCATCAGGCTCTGATCTGTTTGGCTTGAAGTTCTATGCCCCATGGGTAATGCGTCTAATCAAACTTCACTCCGCTATCTCATATCAGCCATCTGCTCGCAATCATCGGATTTTTCTGCCTGATGTGGATATCTCTATTGAAGCCATCTATCCTGAGCCTGCCAAGGAACCTCTAAGTCTTCAGAATGCAGAGCATCATAGTTTCTCTCAGAACATTGAAGGAGTTGAAGCAGTCACACGTGTGTATCCTTTGGCTGGCACTACACGTGCACCACATCCTGCTTCCACTGAAGCCACTGATAGTACAACTGCTCCACGACACAAGAAGCGCACTCGTGTTCTCAACAACCGAGAGCTTCTTGTGGCTCTTCATCAAAAACAGGATAGGCATCATGAGTAGCTGAAGCGTCAGATGCAAAGCCTCTTGGTGGATGTTAATCGCATTCACAATCTTGCCACCAAGAATGCTTTTGTTTCCCATGAAACCTCTCGCCGCACATGGAAAGGGCTAACGATGATGTGTTCTGAAGATGATCTTCAAGAGGATGGCTTCACTGAGCGATTCAAGTTTGACTCCACACCTCCTCGAAGGGCTGTGCTGTGACGAACTCCATCCCTTGAAGACTCTGAGTTCTCTTCCTCTGCTGCAACTGTGACTGCTAGAGTTATCGAGGATGAAGACGATGCTACTTCACCGCCACCTCCTTCAGCACGCTTCGACTCTGCTCCAAGCTCTTCAGCACCGCCAAACACCACCAACGACCCTGCTGCTTCACCTACTCCTCATGGGAACGAGTAGATGCTCTATGTCTTCAAACCTTTTTGGTCCTTACTGACAAAAGGGGGAGAAGCATAGAGGTTGATAGTCTTCAAGCGGGTCCATATGGGCGGGCGCTTTATATTTTGCTTCGTGCTTACAACTCTCGTTTTGCTACATTTGGTTCTTTGAGTTGTAACACTTAAACTCGATGGTCGTCTGCTACTTATCTGCCACCTTATTTTGCGATGATAAATTCCGCATGTGCGACGATAAATTCCGCACTTAGATCATTCTACAGACGTCCATTTTCCATTATGCATGTCATTATCTTCATATACTTTCACATGCATAGTGGATTGTCATCATAAGTTGAAGTGGATCTCCATAAGTACATCCTGCCATGTGCATTTGCATTCCAAAAGCAAATTACTTATATGCACATCTTCAGGGGAGCCCTTGCAACTTATGAAGAAAATTCCTTATCCTTTACAATTTCACAGATTAAATTCCCTATTGAAAACGTCAACTAGTTTGTCATCAATCACCAAAAAGGGGGAGATTGTAAGTGCATCTAGTGTCACCCCTAGTTGGTTTTGGAGTATTGACGACAAACCTAGTTGAGGGACTAATGTGTTTGTGAGAATTGCAGGATAACACAGGTAGAAGTCCCTCATTGATTCGGTTTTCCTACCAGAGATGACCCCTAAAAATGTACGAAGACATTGAAGACAATGGTGGTTTATGAAGATATTCATATTGAAGACAATGACATGAGAAGACTCCCTATGAAGCTTATGGAACTCGAAGACTTAGATCCTTCGTAGTTTTATTTCTTTCATGTTGTGTCATAGGAACCACCGTACTGTTAAGTGGGGTCCAAGAGAACCAGTCAGAATGACTGAAGTGATGCCTAATTCAAATCCTATGTCTTCGAGCAAAGACTATGAGAGCAAATCTTGTCCAGAGTCAGACAAGTCAGCTTTACTTGTAGCCCAAGTAAAGTTGCCGTGTGAGTTCAAAATTCGACCGTTGGTACATGTGTCAGTTCCTTAGTGACCCAGGGTCATTTCGGACAAATCAGGTCGGGTTGCCAAGTGGCTATAAATAGCCCACCCCCACAACCATAAACGGTTGGCTGCTCAGATTTCAGTGCACGGCTTTTGTCGTTTGAGAGCAACCCACCTCGAAGCCTTTGAGAGAAAATTCCTAGCGAGGAGAAAAGCCCTAACCACCCAGAGCCAGAGTAAATTGGGCATCACTTAAGTCTTCGTGTCTGAGTGATCTGAAGACTTATTACACTTGAGGACTGTGCATCCTCCAGACGGTTAGGCGTCGCGTTCAGAGCATCCAAGAGAAATTGTGGATTGCCAGTGAACGAAGTCTGTGAAGGTTTGGAAGTCGCCTGAAGACTTACCACGAGTGATTGGACGAGGTCTGTGTGACCTTAGTTCAAGGAGAATACGGTGAGGACTGGGTGTCTTGGACTAAGTGTCCTTGACTGGGTGTCCGGGACTGTGTGTCCTTTGGTTTAAATACCTAGCCGCTCCAACCAGACGTACAGTTGTCACAGCAACTGGAACTGATCCAACAAATCATTGTCTTCAACGTGTCACCGGTTTCATCTTCACTTCCTTTGACTTACTGTTATTCATTGTGAAGCCATTGCATGCTTGCTTTATCTTTTATCTTCACAACATGAATGTATGATCTGTTTGGCTTCATAACTTCTTCCTACCTGATCCTTATTACACTGAAGCTGTTTGTCATTGTGCTTTCACTCAATTGAATACATGACCATGGCTGCCCTAGTGTAATCTAACTTCCGCTGCTTAGTAATAGGCATAATCTTCACTGTTTGTCTTCATAACTCTCACGTTTTGCAGACTTCCATAAAAATCGCCTATTCACCCCCCCTCTAGTCGATATAACGCACTTTCAATTGATATCAAAGCAAGGTGCTCCCTTGTTCTGTGTGATTCGGTTTAACCACCTGGAGTTTTAGCTATGTCGACTGCAGGGATAATCAAAGTCTCCGCTGCTTGCCCCGTCTTTGATGGAACTGAATATCCCTACTGGAAGAATAAGATGCGCATGCATCTTGAAGCCATTGATGTCGATCTATGGTTTGTCGTCGAGAACGGCGTTCCCAAGGCTGGAGAAGGTGTCACTGCTGCTGATGTCAAGAAATTCGTTCAACTGGACTCTACTGCTAAGAATATCATCTGTGGTCATCTGACCAAAGGACAGTATGGCCGTGTGAGTGCCCTGAAGACATCCAAACTGGTCTGGGACTGGCTCTCCAAAGTTAATGAAGGCATCTCAACCCAGAGAGATCAAAGAATCAGTGTCCTTCGCAATCTCTTCAACCGCTTCAAGCGAAATGACAATGAGAATGTCCAGCACACATTTGACAGACTTACTGACATCACAAACGAGCTTCAAGCCCTCGGCGCCACTGAGATCACCAAACATGAAATCGTCAAGACGCTGCTGAGATCACTTGATAGTTCGTTTGACATCCTGGCCCTGATGATTCAAGAACGTCCTGATTTCAAGACACTCGATCCGTCTGACATACTTGAGAGGCTCAACACACATGAGTTTCAGCTTTCTGAGAAAAGAGATATCTACGGTCCAAACTATGGGCGAACTCGAGCCATGAAGGCAAAAGCTGTCTCCTCATCTGAAGAAGAATCTGACTGCAGTTCTGATGATCCTGAAGACATTGGAAGAGAACTTGCAATGCTAGTGAAGAAGTTCCAAAAATTCAACAAGAAGAAAACATGTCACAAGTGCAAGAAAACTGGGCACTTCATCTCTGAGTGTCCACAGTGGGACAATGAGAACAGAAGGAAGAAGGAGAGCAAGGAATATGATTCTGACAACAAGAAGAAGAAGAAACACTCAAAGTCTTCGTCCAAGTCTTCATCAAAGTCTTCATCACACAAGAAGAGCTCATCTGGCAAGGCACGTGCGTTTGTTGGAAAGGAGATGGATTCAGAGGAGGAGTCCGCATCTGAGGAGACAGAGGTGGAGTCTGAGGAGGAGTCTGATTCTGGCATTGCGAGTCTGGCTACAGCATACGTCGCCAAGTCCATCTTCAACACTGAAGACAATGAATGCATCACCGACACCAACGCAAATGACAAGAATGACTCCACTCCTACCTACTGCTTCATGGCACGCAGTGCCAAGGTAAACACACGCACTACTCGCTATGAAACATCTAGTGACGATGACTCTAAATGTGATTCAAAACCTAGCTACAGAACACTTGCTAAAATTGCAACTGAACAACAGAAAGCTATGGAACATATTCAAAAACTGTTAGACAGAAGCGATGATCTGTTGGGTGCCGAAATGACTCGTTCTGAATCCTTAATTGAAGACATAAAAAATCTTCACGTTAAGTATCAGGAACTTGAAGATCGTCTTGAGACTCTCTCAACTACTCATGAAAAGCTCTCCTATGATTATCTTCAAAAGAAGCAAGATCTTGAGAAGTTGAGAGCGGATCATGAAGATCTTCAAAAGGAAAATGAGTCACTTCGCTCCGAACAGATCAGTCCCGCTCAGGAAGGATTTGAACCACCATGTCTTAAATGCATTGAGCGTGATAATGCTAATTCTGTTGCTGAATGTTCCACTGCTACTACTGTTGCAATATCTTCAACTGTTGACGTGGTAACTAACCCCTCTCCTGAGGATACCACTGCTATTGCTGATGAGAATGCTAGGTTGAAGACATTGCTTGAAACAGGAATGTACAAAAGTATGAAAGGGCATCAGACACTATGTTATGTCCTTAAGAAGCAGATTCTGAACCGAAACCCTAGGAAAGAGGGTGTTGGGTTCGTGAGGAAAATTAATGCAGATGGATCTTACTGGAAACCTGAGCAGTACCCCAAAACCACATGGGTTGCTGCAAAGGAATCCTCAGCAGATCCATCCAATCTATCTGGCTTCACTTGTGCTAACCCTATTATCATTGATGAATCCTTTGATGCAAACTACAAACTGTTTAAGAGTCAGAATGGTGAAGTATTTGCCAGGTACATTGGTACTAACTGCAGGAATGGATCGCCTTTGAAGAAGATCTGGGTTACGAAAACATGTCTAAAAAATCTTCCTGTGAATGTCTTCTTGACACCTCACTTGAAGAAGACAAACCTCAGACCAAAGGCTTCATATGGTCCTAAGGCTTCATACAGACAGAGGACTCACCAGATTCATACTAACGCAAATGTTTTGCAGGGAAACCATACTCAGGCATATGAATATGAGAGCGGTTCATCGAACCGTCATGTTCATATGACCAAAAATTATTCTGCTTATTCCTATGAGTATTATTGTCCCCCTGCTAGACTGTTTGCTAGGGCTTCAAAGCCAAAATTCTCAGATGCTGCACTTAGACTTATTGCTTCTAAGCCACCCTTGAAGATGTGGGTGGTTAAGAAAGCTTAACTCTCTTTTTGTAGTGTATTGTAAGTGCATCTAGTGCCACCCCTAGTTGGTTTTGGAGTATTGACGACAAACCTAGTTGAGGGACTAATGTGTTTGTGAGAATTGCAGGAAAACACAGGTAGAAGTCCCTCATTGATTCGGTTTCACTACCAGAGATGACCCCTAAAAATGTACGAAGACATTGAAGACAATGGTGGTTTATGAAGATATTCATATTGAAGACAATGACATGAGAAGACTCCCTATGAAGCTTATGGAACTCGAAGACTTAGATCCTTCGTAGTTTTATTTCTTTCATGTTGTGTCATAGGAACCACCGTACTGTTAAGTGGGGTCCAAGAGAACCAGTCAGAATGACTGAAGTGATGCCTAATTCAAATCCTATGTCTTCGAGCGAAGACTATGAGAGCAAATCTTGTCCAGAGTCAGACAAGTCAGCTTTACTTGTAGCCCAAGTAAAGTTGCCGTGTGAGTTCAAAATTCGACCGTTGGTACACGTGTCAGTTCCTTAGTGACCCAGGGTCATTTCGGACAAATCAGGTCGGGTTGCCAAGTGGCTATAAATAGCCCACCCCCACAACCTAAACGGTTGGCTGCTCAGATTTCAGTGCACGGCTTTTGTCGTTTGAGAGCAACCCACCTCGAAGCCTTTGAAAGAAAAATTCCCAGTGAGGAGAAAAGCCCTAACCACCCAGAGCCAGAGTAAATTGGGCATCACTTAAGTCTTCTTGTCTGTGTGATCTGAAGACTTATTACACTTGAGGATTGTGCATCCTCCAGACGGTTAGGCGTCGCGTTCTGAGCATCCAAGAGAAATTGTGGATTGTCAGTGAACGAAGTCTGTGAAGGTTTGGGAGTCTACCTTGAAGACTTACCAGAGTGATTGGGCGAGGTCTGTGTGACCTTAGCTCAAGGAGAAAACGGTGAGGACTGGGTGTCTTGGGACTAAGTGTCCTTGACTGGGTGTCCGGGACTGTGTGTCCTTTGGTTTAAATACCTAGCCGCTCCAACCAGACGTACAGTTGTCACAGCAACTGGAACTGATCCAACAAATCATTGTCTTCAACGTGTCACCGGTTTCATCTTCACTTCCTTTGACTTACTGTTATTCATTGTGAAGCCATTGCATGCTTGCTTTATCTTTTATCTTCACAACATGAATGTATGATCTGTTTGGCTTCATAACTTCTTCCTACCTGATCCTTATTACACTGAAGCTGTTTGTCATTGTGCTTTCACTCAATTGAATACATGACCATGGCTGCCCTAGTGTAATCTAACTTCCGCTGCTTAGTAATAGGCATAATCTTCACTGTTTGTCTTCATAACTCTCACGTTTTGAAGACTTACATAGAAATCGCCTATTCACCCCCCCCCCTCTAGTCGATATAACGCACTTTCATGTATACACATAATCTTACCAGCAGCACGCTCTAAAATAAGACGTTGCTGCTATCTAGCAGTAGCGCGTGTCAACAAAATGCGTTGCTGAAATAAATATATCAGTAGCGCGCCTGTACTAAGCCGCGCTACTGCTATAATTGCCACGACCTCGCCGCCAAGCTAGTTATAGCAGTAGCGCCTTATTCCAAATAACGCTACTGCTATTGATCCTAGCAGTAGAGCCTTTTGACAATGCTCGCTACTGATAAGTTTACTCCACTCCTTGCACCTAAATTTAGTCCCACCTCGCTCCGCGAACATGGTTTTTACCACCTTAAATATGTTACTTCTTGAACTATCACAACCACTTGGTCTTCATTGAACTCTATGTGTAGAATTTATGGTCGCAATATGAGTCTTCTCCGGTTTCTAAACCAGTGAGGACTCATCTTGACAATTCAGATTGTACACAAAAAGATCATTGATGATCAATGTATTTTTTATGTTTATTTTTACATGCTTAGACATAGCAGTAGCGTGTTTTATCAGAAGGCGCTACTGCTACGAGCATAGCAGTAGCGCTTCTTGGCTGAAAGGCGCTACTGCTAGGGCTTTTAGCAGTAGCGCGTTTCCTTAAGGCGCGCTACTTATAAGCCATTATATCTTCCCCAACCGGCCGCCCCTCACTCTCCTCTCTCCACTCACACTCGCACTCACTCACTCCCTCCCTCAACCCCCCCGTGCTGGTCCTCCCCCACCGGCTGTCGTCGCCTACCCCTCCTTCCTCTACACCGCAGTCACCTCCTCCTCCTCCCTGGACTCGGTAATCCTCCCCCTCCTCCCTCCTCCCCGCCCCTCCTCCTCCGTCTTCCCTCCTCCCCACCCCTCCTCCTCCGTCCTCCATCCTCCCCACCCCTCATTGTCTGTCCTCCCTCAACTCCTCCATTCACCGCCGGCCGGCCCCTCCTCGCTCCGCCTTCCTCCTCCGTCCTCCTTCCTCCTCCCTCTTCCTGTCGCCCCTCCTTCTCCCTCCTCCCTCCTCCATCCACAACCCCCTCCTACCCGCTACATTTTGATTTAGTAGGCTAGTTGATATTTTCTTGTTGATATGCAACATTTTGATTTACTTAATAGTTTGTAGTTGATATATAACAATTTTGATTTAGTATGATTAACTGATTAGTAAAAATTTAGACATAGTTGATAGTTTTTAGTTGATATAAGCCTCTGGTCATATATAACACTTTGATTTAGGATGGTTTCTAGGGTTTAGTTGATAGTTTCTACTTAACTGAATTATTACTAGGTTTTTAGTATATTATTTTTAGACATAGTTGATAGTTTCTCGTGATACTGAAACTATTTACTCATTTGGTAGAATGACATGTCATATTTGTTAATACTATCAGATACATGTTGATAGAATATATTTAGTTTATATTTAGTTTATGCAGAAATCAAGTATTTGCCCCTGCCTCATCCCCCAGTCGTCCCCATCGCCGACCCCCTAAGACCTCTAGGTGAGAATAGCAAAATCCCCATGTTGTTGATATAGATGATAATGTGTTGTATATGTCGATGATGAAAATGCTAGTGCTAGTCGCCATGTCATTGATGTCGATGATGATGCATTCTGAATATAGAGGATGTCTTGGTGTTCTTGTTTGCAATGTACCTCCGAGTGGCCTATGTTTTGCCAGAATGTTGATTCGTTTCCGTTCCGGCATATTTCATGCGCTCGATATGTCCTGTTTTTAGCAAAGGCCATGCCAAATTTTTTTCATGAATTTTAGCATGACTTGTGCTACAATGTAGGACATATCGATTTCTTGTAATTTGCCAGAATGGGAATTCAATGATATTTTGGTAAAACATAGGGCATTTTTTCTATGTCATTGCTCGCTATGTCGCAAAGTGTTTATGAATTTTGTTTTCAGAATTAAGCATTTGTTCTCGACATTGACGATGTCTATCCCGCATCCTTGTCGTCGACTTGATGGAGGAGGCCTACTTGATCAGAGGGGCCATGTCCAGGATTGGGCTCCGCCGGGCTGGTACTGGGAGGTGCTACCTTCCGGGGCGCGCAGCTTGGTGAGGAGGTAGCCCGTCGTCGACCCAGACCTTCTTTGGTGGCAGTCGAGTGGGCCATTGACAGTGCAGAGGCTTTCGTCCACCGTAGAGGTGGTACGTTACCGTGTCAGCAAGGAGGATGAGCACGTCTGTCGCTACATGGTTGCGTTGGAGGGCAGGTTCTCCAATACCTAGTAGGTTCTTCGGGGATTTCACAGGAGCTATGATCCTGTGATGGTTCCTTCTCTTTGGGTGTCCATCGCCCGCGCCGATACCCGTCATTCGCTAGGGTTCTAGCTATATTAGTGATGTTATATATACGATACTATTCGAGATGTATTAGTGATAATATTCGATAATGTACGGACGCAAGAGATGATTTAGTTTGAATGTATGCTAATTTGAATACTAAAATTGGAGATAATTGAATGCTCAAATTGGAGATAATTGAAAGACATTTTGGGTTGACTTTAAGTTTGTCGGGATTCCACCATACATGAGAGAAGAAGAATGTTGACTGTTGTCGTGGGGGTCATTCCTCCTCTTCTTTCTCATGATAGACCTTTTGGTAATGCACGGGAAGGAAGGGAGGAATGACCATCACCGACAGTCGCAAAGGTCAGAGAGGAATCAGTGAGGGAGAGTCTCCACCATATATGAGAGGACGAAGAATCCCGACTATTGTCGTGGGGGTCGCTTCTCCTTCATTCCCCTGTGCTAGACATTTTAGTGTAATGCACTTGGGTACGAAAGGAGGAGCGACCATCACCAACGGTCGAATGCATACACCATGTGAGCTGACAGTTTTCAAGAAAAGACTCGATAGACCGATAGTCAACCCGTGATGAATAATAATGATCTAATTTAGTTTTTGTAGTAAATATATTTAATTGTACAAGTTTAATCTTTGAATTATGAACATAGGAAAAGTCATCATCGGACGACGAAAGTCTCCTGGGGGAGTGCGACTGGTGCAATGACGACCGGGGTCTGTGTGACAGGCCTCACCTAGACGAAGGTCGGCGCTTCGGCATTAAGCTCCAGGAGACCTCTGATGTTGAAATGATACGCAACGACGACAAGTGTTTGTTTCGTAATTAAGCACAACTTCTACTACTTCAACATGTAATTTTTGTCTTTTACAATTCGACTAGCTTATCCCATGCCATGCAAGACACTATGTCTTGGAGAGGATGGATTTTGAAGATCGTGAATGTATGGAAACAAAGAAAAATCACCGAAGGACCCATCATGGTATGGATTTTGATGTAAATCTACACAATTCTGAGAGCGTATCCCCATTTTGGTTCCCCGAATTGGGAAGCACTTTGCAAGATGTATGATTTTCATGAGGGTATGCTTGTCACCATGGATCTTGGTGATCCTGACATCGCCCAAGACAATATGGACATTTGGGTCCTTGTTGATACGCTTCCGATTCTACGGCTATGTGAGTTTCTCAAACATAGTTATTAAGTAATTTATATTGTTTATTTCAAAATAGTTGACAGCTTATTTCCATTGATAGCTTATTTTCATTCTTCCAAGAATGTGCGGAAGATGGTAGACAGAACCTACTACATCGATGCCTCAGAATTAATTTATCAGGAGAAAAATCATCTGATCTCATTTATTACTGATCTTGAGAATTACAATATCTATTATCAAACTCATCCACATTATGGTCAATACGTGCCACTAGTGCACATGTTGAACTATGGTAACATCCATGGAGATGTCATGGTAAGATTTTTTATATTACGACATCTGTGCATCTTTTGCATAAATTCTTCTAAAACTCAACTACATTGCTAACTATGAAGTTATTACTATGTTTTTCAACAGAAAATCCCAAAGGATTGTGTGCCTCATCTGATGTTTCAGAAAGGTCGCCTTGATGTTTTGAACTTACGGCCAGGTCATCCTACGAATCACTCCTATTCAAACCAGATTTCTAAAATCAATGAAGACATGACAATCAAAGATTGGAAAAAATGTATGGTCAATCGTAGGGAGCTACTTGGAAGCAACATTGTGCGAAGGGCAAGAATTGGAGACAGGATAATCTCCATTCTTCATAATGGAGAGTCAGGGCCTATCTTGTTTTATGCAATTTTACCTAAGAGAGGGTAGTAGGTCCTATGAGAGAGAAGTAGGTCCTAGGTACACTCTGTTATTATGTGCTAGAATGTGTTAGAGTTGATGATGAGGAGGAGGAGTTGTGATTATGACTAGTGACCAACTTTCTATATGATGTCTCATTGATGAAAATGATGATCATGAGGAGGTCTTATATGACAATGATGTATTATGATGATAAGTTATTAATGATATGATGATGATGATGATATTTATTATATCATTGGGTGAAAGAACCGCGGATTAGTTTCAAGTGGATGGACATCCACTTGAAACTAGTCCACGGTTCTTTCACCTAGTGATGTAATAACTCATTATGATGTAAAAAGAATCTCTAAATTGCTACTGTATGAAAACTTGTATAAAGGTGTATGAATACGACATGAAATAAAAAAGAAATAGAATACGGAATAATAGTAGTAGCACGGGCAACGAGACACAATACTAGTAATTACCAGTAGCGCCCTTCTCAGGAAGCACTACTACTAAGTGGATATAGTAGTAGCACGGTTAAACCCATGCTACTGCTAACCTTTAGATGTAGCGCCATAGCAGTAGCACTGTCACCCGCGCTACTGGTAAGCCAAAAACCCGCGCTACTGCTAGGCTTTTCCCTAGTAGTGGGGGCGGAAAGGGCGTATGCGTCTACAATGGTGCATTTCCCGAAGATCAAGCCGCTAGACATTGCCTCTGGTCCTCCAGCAGGAAAAGATCAGACTCCAAAATAGTTTCTCGCAGAGGTGCATGAAGGTGCTAGGGTGACCGAGGTCAAATGTAGCAAGGCATAACTAAAGTTATGATTTTTCCCTTGGTATGGCGAGGAGGAATGTGTATAAAACAAGTTATCTTTTTAAATGATCGTTTTTATCTGATGTGTTATTTATTGTTCCTTTGCGACAATTCATAAATATGAAAGTGGCTACTCATCGGCTTCAGCCCCCACGTAGATGCTATGTGGGGTGTTTCTATAAAACGTAGCCGACGTCTCGGGGCCCAAAGGTGGTGGCGTGTTTAGAGAAACTAGGCAATCAAACTTCAATGGCTTGATAACTTTCACTTAGTCATAGGAGCTCGATATGTGGGATAGTTTAACTAACCCCTGGTGAAGTGGTGATTGGCTCAGCCAAGATGCGCTTGTCTTTACACCTCGGTCCTTGTGACAAGGACCCTTTGTTTATCACGGCGTAACCCCTAGCGTCTTTTAGTTTGACACTATCTTTGGATTGCCGACCAACTTGTGCTTTATTGTGGTGGTCGATTTTCGGCTTTATCCACTGAGGCACTTGACCATTCGAGCTGGAACTGCAATCATTGTGGTTCTCCCTTTACACTCCTAACTGAGCATAGCTGAACATAGGAGGCAAATACAGCAGTCGGGCAACCCAATCATTGACCAGAATCACAATTCATCACTAATGCATATAACACTGCATCTGAGACGCCGAACAATTTTTTGGACTTATCATAGACTCGGCTCTAAGTCCAAGCCCCCGGTTGAAGTATGTATTGCTATGAGGTGAAAGGCCAAAGAATGAAAAAATGACACTCAAGGTTGTACTAGGACCGAAAAAGGTCTGTTTTATCATTCACGAAGCTCGATCATAAGTGTCGAGTTGTTTTTTACATGGAAGAACCATAAACGATACAGAGAGTATGCAAAAAAAACTCAAAAAAGATGAAGGATGTTACAGGGCTTTAATGAACCGGGCGGTTGACCCATGTCTATTCCCTGCCTCACGTCTGCACCTCCGTGTTGTTGACCAGCTCCGCCTTGTAGAGACAAAGGGGTGTGAGGATGGCTAATTACTCTGCGTGGGCTATGCTTGACGCATCCTGAATGCGGGGCCCCTTATGAGGCTAGGGCCATAGTGATAGCCTGACGCTGCCGAAATGTACTTCCTAGCGAGCCTTTATTGTGTCGATGAGATCGCCAGGCGTTGGATGTATTCGACTGAGACGAGATAACACACCCCTTGCTTTTTATGCTCCCCAAGCCCCCATGGAGTCTTAGTGCAAAGTTATGTACTCTAGGTACATAGTCCGCTATCATGAGAAGGGAGCTGGGGAGTGTCGGTGTCAAAACCGGCAGATCTCAGGTAGGGGGGCCAAGCTGTGAGTCTAAGGATCAATGGTAATAGGGAACAATAGAGACACGATGTTTACCCAGGTTTGGGCCCTCTTAAAGGAGGTAAAACCCTATTACCTGCTTGATTGTATTCGACGAGTATAAGGGTTACAAGAGTTGATCTACCTCAAGACCGTAATGGCTAAACCCTAGCTATCTAGCCTATGATTATTCTGATCGTCTCTACGGACTAAACCCCACGGTTTATACACACCGGAGGGGCCTAGGGTTGTACAGAGTCAGATCGTAGAAGAAGGAAATAATACATCCGAACACCAAACTTGCCGTCCACGCATACAGGAGTCCCTCCCAAACACGGGGGATAGTATTCTGTTTTATCTTCATGGCCCATCAGTCCGGCCCATATCGAACAGGCCGGTCACCTAAGGACCCCCAAATCCAGGACTCCCTCAGTAGCCCCCGAACTTGCCTTCAATGACGATGTAGTATCTGGCTTATGTCTTCGACTTTGACCTCCATGTTCTGCCTTTATGATTCCTTACTGTTGTCGCCTTGATTTCCACACACCGGGCGAATGTGAACAGTCCATAATTTTTACAAATAACCCCCTTATCAGGCGCGGGCGGCATTTATATAAGGAGGTTAGATCCCCCAAATGCCATCCCACATCGTGCAAACAGCATAGGAGCAAACCACGAAAAACTTCAAAGCATGGCGAGCGCCCCTAGCTCTTCCTCACGCCCACATGGCCCTCAAGAGGGTGATTGGCGAAGTTGCTCAGTGTCTCACCTCTAGCTCTCGCAGATCTAGTCCCTGTGTGAGCGGGATTGGCCTCGATTAGCAATGATGTGCTGGCAGAGAATTTCCCCAACCCCAATAAGGAGGAGAGGGTGTGCTTCATCTTGTTTCTCCTGCAAGGCTTAGGATTTCCAATCCACCCCTTTCTCAGAGGTCTACTGGAATTCTACGGGATCCAACTACACAACCTCATGCCAGGTTCTATCCTGCACATCTCGGGTTTTGTCGCTCTCTGCGAAGTGTTTTAGGCTGCCATGCTCATTTTGAACTATGGAGAAAGTTCTTTTGCCTCGTCCCTCGTCATCGAGGGGGGTCCATATTTGAAGTGGGCGGCGCCGAAGTATGGCGCGTAGCCGGATCAGGTTACCTTCTCGGAACTCGCAAGGAGGTACCCAAAGAATGGTCTTCGGAATGGTTTTATATTGGCGATGTTCCCCTTCCGGACCCAGTTCGCGTGGACTCCCTGAATTTTCCAGTGCTCCTTTGAAGAAGAGCCTCAATTGGCACCCCCGGAGTCCCAAAGATGAAGACAGTGCGGAAGTGAAGAGGTTGGTCAGCAAGGTCAGATTACTTGCTCATTCCAAACCCCCGGAGCCTCAATTGCGATAAAGCACGTATCCTTCCCCTCCAGTCCAGAGAGACCCCTTTATGGTGTTACAACGGAGAGGACGACGCGTCTCGTTATAGGCGCAAGGGCCCGGATACCCCAACTGAACTAGCCATCATCCTGGCCAATCTTTATAAGGGGGAAGAAGACTTAATCCATTTAAATTGTTGGGAAGGTTTCTCCATGTATAACCCCATTGAATGGGTAAGTTTTTGATTATCAGCAATGTTCTACCTCGTTGTCGAGGTATTCTAATTAAATTGTTCTGGTTTTCTTAAAGCAGACATGGAGGATGGTGGTCAGGAATATTCATTGCCCCTCCCCACAACCAGAGGATTATGCTTGCAACGAAGACCCCGGCTTCCATGAGGATCCCGATATATTCATACAGTTTGATTGTGGAGTCTTTTATCAAGTGAGCCTTGACGGCTCGGAAGTGGCTATCATGCCCGACTACCCATGCATTTTCCCTTTCTCCATTGTAAGTATTCGGAAATCATCTTAGAAAGAGGGGGGCGCCTGCGTCTCACCCCTCACACTGAGTTGTGTTTTATAGGATCGGCGCTCAACGTGCCACACTCCATCACGGGCGGACTCTAGGAAGGCAGCATCTACGCGGGGGGAGGCTTCAAAATGTAAGGAGATCAGGAGCGCCGTCGAGCCTCCTCCTTCTTCAAAGAGCTATGTACTTTGACATGTGCCTAGGCATGAGATCATATTGTTACATTTCTCCTCTCATCATATTTCAGGAGGGGCACATGGCAAACTGTGTCCAAACGCCCTGCTAGCCGAGCATCAGCTATTCCGGCGCCGGACTCGTCAACCAGGACAAGAGCTAATGCGGAAGCAATGCCAGATCAACCTCCTCCGAGGATTCGGGTGACGTATCTGTCACAAATTCCGAGGTGGAGAGTGTGATGAATCATCAATGACTAAAAGAGGCTATGCGCGCTACAGCTTTTTCTGTGCAGGAATTTACTGCCCTTAACTCCGTGGATGCATATATCCGAGCCGCCCGAGATGGACTTGCTGGAGTTACTCAACTGTTTTCAAGGGATATGCAGGTAATAGTTTGTGCCAGTTTAATAGATATATGCCAGTAGCCCCCTGAGGGAGTCCAGGACTAAGGGGTCCTCAGGCGTCCGGCTTGTTGGACATGGGCCGGACTGTTCGGCCATGAAGATACAAGATTGAAGACTCTTACCTGTGTTCGGATGGGACTCTCCTTGGCGTGGATGGCAAGCTTGGCGTTCGGATATGAAGATTCCTTTCTCTGTAACCGACTTTGTATAACCCTAGTCCCCTCCGGTGTCTATATAAACTGGAGGGTTTAGTCCGTAGGGACAATCATAATCACATAGGCTAGACTTTTAGGGTTTTAGCCATTACGATCTTGTGGTAGATCAAAAGTTGTAACCCCTATACTCATCGATATTAATCAAGCAAGACGTAGGGTTTTACCTCCATCAAGAGGGCCTAAACCTGGGTAAACATCGTGTCCCCTGTCTCCTGTTAACATCAACCTCAGACGCACAGTTCGGGACCCCCTACCCGAGATCCACCGGTTTTGACACCGACATTGGTGCTTTCATTGAGAGTTCTGTTGTGACATTGTCAGAAGGTTTGATGGCCCCGTCCATCATCTACAACAACGTTGCCAGGGGGTGTCTTTCTCCTTGGCCAGATCTTCATATTTGGTGGCTTCGCACTGCGGGCCAACTCGCTTGGCCATCTAGAGCAGATCGACGGCTATGCCCCTGGCCGTTAGGTCAGGTTTGGAAGCTTGAACTACATCGCTGATATCCGCGGAGACTTGATCTTAGACGGATTTGAGCCCATGGCAGCCGCTCCCTGCCACCACGATGAACATGGCCTAAATCTGTCATCGGACCATACACAAGAGATCGCGCCTGTAAGCGCTATGGCCCTAGATCCGGAGCGGCTTGCGCCACCCGAAGACGAGAAGCTCAACCCCGCCAGGGAAGCCGTAGACTCAGCGGCGTTGGAGCCGCACACAGACACAACGGCGTTGGAGTCGCGCTTAGACCCAACTTCGACCGGGGTCTGCATCACCGGACCCCCGGACTCATCTCCGGTCACTGGTTCCAAACTACGTGCATACGCGTCCGCCGAGCCTTACCAGGCGCCGGTCGTCAGATTCAGTTCCGCGGACATCTTCCGGCACTCACCTTTAGGTGATGTGCTAAACTCATTAAAAACCCTCTCTTTAGAAGGGGACTCACAGCCGAATTATATCCGGTTTGAGCTGGGGGCTGATAAAGGGGAATTTCGCTTCCCACCCACCCCCCACTTAATAGCCACTGTCGAAGATCAAACCAACATGCTCGACTACGACTCCAGAGACATCGACGGTATGGACGACGATGCTGAAGAGGAGCAGGCCCAAAACCCGCCATTTACCGGCGCTGGACGACCACCTCCTCCTACGACCTGTACATGGTGGACACACAAAAAGAAATCAACGGCAACGACAAAGAAGACCCAGTGGAAGACAAACCTCCTGAGATACAGCCAAAGCGCAAACGACAGTGACGCCACTCTAAATCACACCGTGAAAAAGACAGAAACACCGGCATAGGAGAAAAAAATACTCTATACAATGCCCGAGACAACGAAGACCTCGTTCAGCCAACTTCAGAACAGGACAAACGGGAAGATGGGCGAGTCAGCCCTGATGAATAGGTCGTACACGAAGACTCGGAGGACAGTAATTATCTTCCACTCTCCGAGGATGAGGTGAGCCTCGGCGACGAGGATTTTATCGTGCCTAAGAAACCTCTCGAACAGGAGCGCTTTAAGCGTCGGCTAATAGCCACTGCCAGGAGCTTGAAAAAGAAGCAGCAACAGCCTTAGGCTGATCAAGATCTGCTTAATGATAGATGGAATAACATCCTGACAGCCGAGGAATACGGCCTCGAGCGACCATTTAAAAGTTACCCGAAGCACAAATTACTACCTCAATTCAATGACGAGCGCTGGAGCCCGTGCCATCAGCGCACAATGCGGCCGACCGACCACCACATGGCCGGGATAAAGCGGCAACCCAGGCCGAACACCAGCCCATACTACCCCGTTGTAAAGGCAGGGATAAAACAGCTCGGGCATATACGTATGACCTGCGGCAGGACCTAAAGAATAAAGCGGGTCCGGCCAGATCGATCTACGGATCGCGGGGGCGCGCCCCGACACGCGACGACGGCTATCAAGCCAAGCATGCAAGCACAATTACGTCCGAGCCGAAAACCGTAGACGGACTCCATCCAAACTATGTCATGAACTGGCCCGATATAGAGGCGCCGCACAGCCTCTCTACTTCACTGATGAAGTCATGGAACATGAATTCCCAAAAGGGTTCAAACCCGTGAATATCGAATCATATGATGGAACCACAGACCCCATGGTATGGATTGAAGACTTCATTCTCCATATTCATATGGCCCACGGCGATGATCTTCATGCCATCAAATACCTCCCCTAAAACTCAAGGGGCCAGCCCGGCACTAGCTGAATAGCCTGCCCAAAAACTCCATTGGGAGCTGGGAGGACTTGGAAGAAGCCTTCATTGACAACTTCCAAGGTACATACGTTCGACCTCCGGATGCCGACGACTTAAGTCACATAATTCAATAACTCGGAGAGTCAGCCAGGAAATTCTAGACTAGGTTCCTAACTAAAAAGAACCAGATCGTCGACTGTCCGGATGCCGAAGCCCTAGCAGCCTTTAAACATAGCATCTGGGACAAATGGCTCGCCTGACATCTCGGCCAAGAAAAGCCGAAGTCAATGGAAGCCCTCACGGCGCTTATGACCTGCTTTTGCGTAGGCAAAGATAGCTAGCTAGCCCATAGCAATAACAATGCAAGCGAACCTGGCACTTCGGAAGCCACAAATAGCAACGGCAAGCCCCGACACAACAGGCACAAGCATCGAAGCAACGGTGATAATACCGATGACACGGCGGTCAACGCTGGATTCAGTGGCTCCAAGTCTGGACAGGGTAAGAAGCCAAATAAAAGGAATAATCAAGGCCCTTCTAGCCTAGACCGCATACTCGATCGTCCATGTCAGATCCATGGCACCCCTGATAAACCAGCCAATCATACTCACCAGAGTTGTTGGGTCTTCAAACAGGCCGGCAAGTTAAATGCCGAAGACAAGGAGAAGGGGTCGGAAAGAGAGAATGACAATGAGGAGCCCCGTCCACCGAACACAGGGGGACAGAAGAAGTTTCCCCCTCAAATCAGAACGGTGAACATGATATACGCTACCCATATCCCCAACAGGGAGCGCAAGCGTGTGCTCAGGGACGTCTATGCGATAGAGCCAGACGCCCCAAAATTCAACCCATGGTTGTCATGCCCGATCACCTTTGATCACAGGGACCATCCAAACAATATCCGTCATGGCGGCTCAGCCGCACTGGTCCTCGACCCAATAATTGATGGATTCCACCTCACACGAGTCCTCATGGATGGTGGCAGCAGCCTAAACCTGCTCTATCAGGATACAGTGCGCAAAATGGGCATCGACCCATCAAGGATCAGGCCCACCAAAACTACCTTTAAAGGAGTTATACCAGGTGTAAAGGTCCGCTGCTCGGGCTCAATCACATTGGAGGTCGTCTTCGGATCTCCGGACAACTTCTGAAGCGAAGTGTTAATCTTCAATATCGTCCCCTTCCGCAGCCGTTATCATGCATTGCTCGGACGAACCGCGTTTGCCCGATTCAATGCAGTGCCGCACTTTGCTTATCTCAAGCTCAAGATGCCCGGACCACACGGTGTCATAACCGTAAATGGAAACACGGAGCGCTCGCTCCGTACTGAGGAGCACACTGTTGCCCTGGCAGCAGAGGTACAGAGCAGCCTTAGCAACCAGAACCTTAATTCGGCGGCCCGAACATTGTCAAACGAGTCTGGACTACTCTGTGGCAGGACAGTCCAGCTCGTCAGGAGCTCGATTAGCAATTCGACCTCCCTCTCAGTCCCGACCAAGTGGCGGCATACGTACTGTGCGTACATAACTACGCACTAAAAATTCCATGGGCAGATATGGAGTCATAACCATAATGTGATCCACAATACGGCTCGACCTTCTCGGGACACACATACGCTTACTTTTCCTTTTATCTTTTTTTAGGTTTCTTTTCATAGGACCCTCGCGACGGCCTGATTAATTGGTCTTTTCGAAGGATGGATACACCAAGGTGACAAGTAGCACAGACGTATGGGGGAATCTCTAGATGTCCTTCTTGGCGATCATTCTACCCGTTTTCAGGACCCGTACGCAGCTCCCCCTTGGTCTTGGCATGTTAAATAGCCACTGTTGCTTATTGCACTTTTTGTTCAAGTATGCTTTGACGTATTAATCAAAATTATAATGGAAATAGTTTGTGGCCCAACATATGTGGCACTAGGTTACTACTTTATTTTTTATTTCGCTATTTTAATTTGCATCTGTACACCTTGGTACGCCACAATTTGCCAGGGGCTTTATTGCGCCCCACACTATGGCAACAAGTCCGAACACTTTTACAGTATAGTTCGCCACCCCGAATTTAGCATTATATGCATTGGCTCCGAATCATGTCTTCGGTCAATAGTTGGGTTGCCCGGCTCCTGTGCTTACTACCTTACGTTCCGCTATATCGGCTAGGGTAGTAAAGGGAGAACTACTGCGATTGTGTCCTGGTTTATCCGGATGAGCACCTTAGTAGAGAAAGCCGAAAACTGACTGTCATGATGCGGCGTGAGCCAGTCAGCTCTTCAGAGGTTTCAAATCTTTAGTGATTTTTCCCGCATTATGCGACGAATCGGTTCTTATCCGATCAGGTGTTTACAGCACCCTAGTTCGGATACTAGGGGTCGTGCCTACATTTTTATTGTCAAACTCCTATGGCTAAGTGAGGGTGATAAAGCCACATAGTCTGATTGCCTGGTTCGTTGCGCTAAACACCTCCTTTAAGGACCAAACTCTTGGATAAAGAGTGTTTAGATTCATCTGGAACACCCCCGTACTACCTACATGGGGGCTGAAGCCGACGAGTGGCCAACTCTCAGACTTGATAAAACGGCCGCACAGGAGGTAAAACTTTAAATAAACAAATAGCAAAGCATTATATTACATATCAAGCCTTGTTTTCATCATACAAGACGGGGTAACATGAATGTATTCATTCAACCATAATGTCCTTAGTACATTGTTCTGCCACAATGCGGGATCCCTTCAGAACATCCCCAAAATACCGCTTGGGCGTGCGGTGCTCCTTGCCCTCGGGCGATCCTTCTGCCGCAAGCTTGACGGCGTCCATCTTCGCCCACTGTATCTTGACATGGGCGAAGGCCATCCGTGCACCTTCTATGCAAACCGACCACTTGATGGCGTCAAGCCGAGGACATGCATTGACCAGCCGCTTCATGAGTCCGAAGTAGCTGCCGGGTAGGGCTTCTACAAGCCACAACTGGATTATTAAATCCTTCATGGCTAGTTCAGCCACCCTATGCAGCTCGACCAGCTGTTTTAGCTGGTCGCAAAAGGGCAGCGGATGTTCTGGCACAAGGTATTGCGACCAGAACAGCTTCTCCGTTGAGCTCCCCTCTTCGGCTTGGAAGAATTCCGTAGCATTAGAAACACTACACGGCAGATCCACAAACACCCCTGGAGAACTCCAAATCCGGGTCAGTAAGAGATACTTCTTCTTCACATACTTGCTTTGCATAATGAAAGCCTTACCCGCCGCGATTTTCTTGGCCTCTTGGATTTCTTGGAGGGATCCTTGGGCTTCGGTCCGGGCCTCTTGCGCACTTTGGCGGGCCTCAGCGAGTTCAGACTCTTGGTCCGCATTCTGGCACTCCAAGGGCTCGCATTTCTGCACAGCATCATGGAGCTCCTATTGCACCTCACTAACCTTGGCCTCGTGGTTTTCACGAGCGGCTTGTTCCTTTGCCGCTCTCTCCTTGGCCTCTGCCAGCGCCTTCTCGAGGGGCTCCACTTTAGCCGCCGCCCCTAATAAATGTCATGGCACTATGATTAGCTCACATCATTCATCCCTTCCGGACATACACAAGATCATTGCATACCTTGGATATCCTCCAGCTGCTTTTTTGCACGACCGAGCTCTTCCTCGGTCTGCTCCAGCCTCTGCTTCAGTCCGGAGACTTCGACAGCATGAGAAGTCGCAGCTAGCAGCGACGCCTACTAATTCACATAGACACACATGGTTAGTCTCCTGCGAAAGACTACTTGATCCTCTGTTTGGCTTTTCTTTCTGAACCCCGAACAGAGTCTCAGGGGCTACTGCCTATACTGTGACTTTATTTTCACAAAATTGCATTGCTAACCTCAAAGCCTGTTAAAATGCTTGCGAAGGCTTTGGTCAGTCCGCTCTTCGCAGACTGAATCTTCTCAATCACCGCACCCATAAGGGTACGGTGTTCCTCAATGATGGAAGCATTTCGCAGCGCTTCCAGTAGAGTATCCGGCGCCTCTGGTTGGACAGACGTCACCGGCTGAGTGGGCGCACCTCCTTCCGATGAAGGAGGCTGATTGCCGGATTCCAGAGCCGTATAGGTCTTCGGGACCGTATTTGGCTGGGGCCGAATTGGACATGGCCCCCATCGCCAGTCTCCATGGGGATCTGCTCCCCCATGTGTCCGGCGGCCGAGGTCTCGCCCTCTGGCGCCGTCCTGACGGCCTCCTGCGTCTCTCCCTGGCTAGAGATCCTTCGGGACAACACCTCGGTGTCATCCATGGCCCTGGGAGAGGAGGCCGTCGGAAGGGACCCGTTGTCCATCACCTTCGGGTCCAGCGAGTTCCTTGAAGACGAGGATCGCTCAAGGGCGGAACGAGCCGGACTGCGAGTGCAAAATTATGAAGTAAAGAGGCGGATATATGAATGCGTCAGGGTCTTCGGATACTCATGATTCGGCCAGGGGCTTATCTCGAGGGCGCCATTCTGGGTTGCTATCGACGTCCCACGCAGAGCTATCCACGAGGGAAGCTTTTTCCCTTCTTAGACGCCTCCGCTTCCAGATTTGTGGAGGCCGCCCTCTTATTTTCCCCCTCGGGGAAGGGGAAGTTTCTTTCTTCATCCTCTTCCTCCTCGTCGTCGTCTTTGGCTGCGGAGTGAGTTTCGGCATCTTCGGACGCCATGTCCGAAGTACCCTTGGGACGGAGGCCTCCTCTAGTCCCCTTGGCCTTCTTCTTGGCCTTCTTCTTCGGTGCCACGTAGGGCGCCGGAACCAGCATCTTCGTCAAAAGCAGGATGGCTGGTTCCTCGGGCAGCGGAGCCGAACACCGAATCCGCTCCGCCTTCTTTGTCCAACCCTGAAAAGGCAAATAGGGAAGTTGGGAGATCCTCCTTGAGCAAGCAGGAAAGGGATATGCCTTGAAGGATGGAAAACTTACCGAACTGGCGGGATGGGCCAGGTCGTGCCCGCGGTCCTCAGTTGTCTCCGTCCACGTCTCGTTGGCCTTGAAGAGCACCTTCCAGATATCTTTGTGCATAGTTCTGAAGAATTGTCGCAAGGTCTTGTGCTCGGCCGGATCAAACTCCCATAGATGGCCAGCCCGATTCTGGCGTGGAAGGATCCGGCGAATTAGCATCACCTGAATCACATCGACAAGCTTGACATTCTTGTCCATCATGCTCCTGATGCGCGTCTGAAGCGCTGTTAGCTCGTCTGACGAAGACCAATCCAGGCCCTTCTCTTGCGAGGAGGTAAGCCGCATTAGGGCCCCGGATTTGAATTCGGGAGCCGCGGCCCAGGCAGCATCGCGGGGCTCTGTGACATAGAACCACAACTTCTGCCACCCCTTGACGGTCCCCACGAAGGTGCCTTTCGGCCACGGGTCGTTGGACATTTTGATCACCATGGCGCCTCCGCATTCTGCGTGTTCGCCGCCCACCACCTTCGGCTTCACATTGAAGGTCTTCAGCCACAGGCCGAAGTGGGGGGATGCGGATGAAGGCCTCACACATGACGATGAACGCCGAGATGGTGAGGAAGGAATTGGGGGCCAGATCATGGAAATCCAGCCCGTAGTAGAACATGAGTCCGCGGACGAATGGGTGGAGAGGAAATCGCAGCCCGCGGACGAAGTGAGGGATGAACACAACCCTCTCATGGTGCTCCGGAGTGGGGACGATCTGTCCCTTAGTAGGAAGCCGATGGGCGATTTCCTTGGCCAAATATCCGGCCTCCTGAAGTTGGACGATATCCTTCTCCTTGACAGTGGAGGCCATCCACTTACCCTGTGCTCCGGACATGGTTGGAGTGCTTTCTTGAGGTGGAAAGGATGAGAACTTGGGCCCTGGAGCTCGAGAGTGGGTAGGTGGGAAGACAGAAGGCGTGGGTGAAAAATGTGAATCCTTATCTCCTTATAAAGGAAGTGAATATCAAGCACCTCCCCGCTTGCCATAAAACTCGCCTATTCCCCAGGGGCCACGCTGATGGCACGTTTGGATTACCCATACTCGTATTGACGAGAATCCCGCAATAAGGGGACACGATCTTTGCTTCGACAAGACGTGCCAATAAAGCCGCATCTCAAAATATGGAGCGGCAGGCCGAAAAACGGTTCGAAATAATAACCTGAAAGTGCGTTATATCGACTAGAGGGGGGTGAATAGGCGATTTTTATGGAAGTCTTCAATACGTGGAAGTTATGAAGACAAATGATAGAAATAAACCTATTACCCTGCAGCGGAAGGTAGACTACACTAGGCAAGCCATAGTCAAGTATTCAATAGAGTGAAAGCACAATGACTTAATAGCAGCAATGTAGTAAGGATCAGGTAGGAAGATATTATGAAGCCATACAGAACACGCAGTCACTCAGTGAAGACAAAAGATAGTGCAAACATACAATGACTTCACAAGGAGTAACAGTAAGTAAAGGGAAGGGAAGATGAAACCAGTGACTCGCTGAAGACAATGATTTGTTGGACCAGTTCCAGTTGCTGTGACAACTGTACGTCTGGTTAGGGCGGCTAGGTATTTAAACCTTAGGACACACAGTCCCGGACACCCAGTCCTGAACACGCAGCTCAGGACACCCAGTCCTCACCGTATTCCCCTTGAGCTAAGGTCACACAGACCTCGCCCAATCACTCTGGTAAGTCTTCAAGGTAGACTCCCAAACCTTCACAGACTTCGTTCACCGGCAATCCACAATGTCTCTTGGATGCTCAGAACGCGACGCCTAACCGGCTGGAGGATGCACAGTCCTCAAGTGTAATAAGTCTTCAGATCACACAGACAAGAAGACTTAAGTGATGCCTAATTCTCTTTGGCTCTGGGTGGTTAGGGCTTTATCCTCGCAAAGAATTCTCTCTCTTAAAGGCTTCGAGGTGGGTTGCTCTCAAACGACAAAAGCCGTACTCTAAATCTGAGCAGCCAAGCGTTTATGGTTGTAGGGGGTGGGCTATTTATAGCCACTTGGCAACCTGACCTGATTTGTCCGAAATGACCCTGGGTCACTAAGGAACTGACACGTGTGCCAACGGTCATATTTCAAACTCACACGGCAACTTTACTTGGGCTGCAAGCAAAGCTGACTTGTCCGACTCTGGACAAGATTCGCTCTCATAGTCTTCACTCGAAGACATAGGTTTTGGTTAGGCATCACTTCAGTCATTCTGACTGGTTCTCTTGGACCCCACTTAACAGTACGGTGGTTCCTATGACTCAACACAAAAGAAGAAGAACTACGAAAGATCTAAGTCTTCGAGCTCCATAGGCTTCATGTGGTATCTTCTCTTGTCATAGTCTTCAATGTGAGTATCTTCATATACCACCTTTGACTTCAATGTCTTCATACATTTTTAGGGGTCATCTCCGGTAGGAAAACCGAATCAATGAGGGACTTCTACCTGTGTTATCCTGCAATTCTCACAAACACATTAGTCCCTCAACTAGGTTTGTCGTCAATACTCCAAAACCAACTAGGGGTGGCACTAGATGCACTTACATAACCGGGCAGGGACGTGATATCACGTTACAAAAAGTTGTCAGCAGATTGGACTCGTGAGATATTATACTCTCTATGATGGTGTGTGGTACTTGTT
The DNA here is from genome assembly GCF_003073215.2 of Triticum urartu. Lineage (NCBI taxonomy): Eukaryota > Viridiplantae > Streptophyta > Magnoliopsida > Poales > Poaceae > Triticum > Triticum urartu. The sequence goes on along the minus strand of NC_053026.1, from coordinate 314,152,631 downwards.
TTGCAGATCCGGACACGTCTGAAGACTTTGTTGGAGTATTCGGAGGAGGAACCCGCCTTGCAATACCGAAGACAGTCTGTGTGCCGGACACCTCGTCATTGAAGCCTGGTTCAGGGGGTACTGAGGGAGTCCTATACTAAGGGGTCCTCGGGCGTCCGGCCTGTTGGACATGGGCCGGACTATTGGGCCATGAAGATACAAGATCGAAGACTCTTACCCGTGTCCGGATGGGACACTCCTTGGCGTGGATGGCAAGCTTGGCGTTTGGATATGAAGATTCCTTTCTCTGTAACCGACTTTGTATAACCCTAGTCCTCTCCGGTGTCTATATAAATAGGAGGGTTTAGTCTATAGGGACAATCATTATCACATAGACTAGACTTTTAGGGTTTTAGCTATTACGATCTCGTGGTAGATCAACTCTTGTAACTCCTATACTCATCGATATTAATCAAGCAGGACGTAGGGTTTTACCTCCATCAAGAGGGCCCGAACCTGGGTAAACATCGTGTCCCTGTCTCCTGTTACCATCAACCTCAGACGCACAGTTCGGGACCCCCTACCCGAGATACGCCGGTTTGGCACCGACACCCCCGAGACTTGAAGCGGTTAGGCCAACCGATTTAAGGATCGTTGTGACCGCAGGCTCTCAGAGAGAAGAACAACGCGCTGTCCCTGGAGCTGAAAACAAGCCAGACAAAGCTGAATGCCGCCACCATAGAGCTCGAAGAAATGAAAAAAGCCACAATGACCATTGATCAAAAGAACAAACTCGAGGAGGAAAAGGATAAAGCCGAAGAGATAAAGAGCTTAAAGGCTCAATTATCGAACGTGCAAAAAGAGAATAAAAAGTTGAAAGGCGGCATATTCGGTATGACTTTTTGAACCATCCAAGGGACTCATAGCATCCCCTAATTCAGATCGTTATAATGCTTTTGTTGCATGTCTGTTAACCGGGCGGCCTGAAGAAGTATCCGGATTTCGAGGCGACGTGCTAAAAGAGTTGTCTGTGGTGCATGAGCGGGCCCGGAAAGCCATGAGAAGTATGGCTAAAGCTTTATGGCCATCTGATGCCCCTCCAGAAAGTATGGAGGGGTTGGCAAACCTATTCAAAGGTGCTCGGCGCCGTTTTGAGCTATGGAAGGTGTCCGCATGTTGGGAGGGTGCACGAGAGGCATGGGCGATGGTGAAAACGCGCTACACCGGGCTCGGTCCGAATCATATGGCCCGAGTTGGACCTCAGGGACCAGATGGAAAAGAGATTCCCATGAGTTTGGTATATGACCAAGTGAACATAGCTGCTAAATACTCACAAGAAGACTGTAGCTTCAATAGTCTTATAGATAACATAGATAAAGAGTAGTCGTTTGATTCAATGTATCAATCTACTTTACCATCGAACTTATCTCCAACCGAACATGCCAAAAATTGCCATCGCAGGCCTTCGGCTTCAGCCTCCGAACCAAGAAGTTGGTGTGTTTCTAGATACCATGTTGGAATGCAATAAACATTCATTATGTCCGGAAACCAGGCAATCTGGTCATATTGCTCAAACAGACAAATTTGTTCGGAGAGTTATGTTATATTACTATTTAACATAAAAAACATATTCCAAGGAAAATAGTTCCGTTAAGGGTTCCTTTCCTTGGGTCGACATGCTTAATTATGCATGCCTAGGCTTTGATCCGAATTATGGGGAGCCTATCCCGTATTTGTTATAAGAATTACATAAACGTAAACAATCTGTCCTTGCTTGTCGACCAATTATTCTCTTAAGAACGCTAGCTTTCGGCTTCACCCATCTGAGGTACAGATCTGGATTACCCGGTTGTAACAATCGCAGAGGTACACCCTTTACATCCTAGCCGAACAATCCGGAACATAAGGCATAAACACAGGAGCAAGGCAACCCGGCTTGGCAAAAAATTAATTCATAGAGGTGCATATAATGCAAAAGATGTATAGAGCAAACGACGTAAACCATAAAAGCGACAAGCTTTTTGTAAGAAGCTTCGTCAAAGAAGCCCCCAGCTATAATGGGGTGTACACATTTAAAGATGCTTACCCCTAATAGTTCGGTAGATCCGAACATACCCTGGGATAAAAAGGAAAAAATAAAAAAGGAGAGGAGAAAAAGGAACCTAGTCAAAGAAAAATAAAAAGGAGTTTGACCGAAATATCCGTATAATTGTCAGAGCCGAGCAGCATTCCATGGATTCGGCTCAAGGCGATTATCCGATGCATTATGAAGGCGATAGGCTCCTCCTGTGAGAACTTCATCTATGATGAAGGGGCCTTCTGTGACGCCCTCGATTCAATCGTACACTAATCATACACGCAAACGTGTACGATCAAGATCAGGGACTCACGGGAAGATATCACAACACAACTCTAAAAATAAAATAAATCATACAAGCATCATATTACAAGCCAGGGGCCTCGAAGGCTCGAATACAAGTGCTCGAACATAGACGAGTCAGCGGAAGCAACAATATTTGAGTACAGACATAAGTTAAACAAGTTTGCCTTAAGAAGGCTAGCACAAACTGGGATACAGATCGAAAGAAGCGCAGGCCTCCTGCCTGGGATCCTCCTTAACTACTCCTGGTCGTCGTCAGCGGGCTGCACGTAGTAGTAGGCACCTCCCGAGTAGTAGTCGTCGTTGTCAACAGGGGCGTCTGGCTCCTGGGCTCCAACGTCTAGTCGCAGCAATTGGGTATAGAGAGGAGGAAAAGAGGGAGCAAAGCAACCGTGAGTACTCATCCAAAGTACTCGCAAGCAAGGAGCTACACTACATATGTATGCATTGGTATCAAATGGAATAAGGGTATCATATGTGGACTGAACTGCGGAAAGCCGGAATAAGAGGGGGATAGCTAGTCCTTTCGAAGACTACGCTTCTGGTAACCTCCATCTTGCAGCAAGAGAAGAGAGTAGATGGTAAGTTCACCAAGTATCATCGCATAGCATAATCCTAACCGATGATCCTCCCCTCGTCGCCCTATGAGAGGGCGTTGTATCTGGCACTTGGAAGGGTGTGTTTTATTAAGTATCCGGTTCTAGTTGTCATAAGGTCAAGGTACAACTCCGGGTCGTCCTTTTACCGAGGGAGACGGCTATTCGAATAGATCAACTTCCCTGCAGGGGTGCACCACATTTCCCAACATGCTCGATCCCCTTTGTCCGGACACACTTTCCTGGGTCATGCCCGGCCTCGGAAGATCAACACGTCACAACCCTACCTAGGCACAACAGAGAGGTCAGCATGCCGGTCTAAATCCTATGGCGCAGGGGTCTGGGCCCATCGCCCATTGCACACCTGCATGTTGCGAGGGCGGCCGGAGAGCAGACCTAGCAACCTCCATTACAAAGGAAGTTGCGTTACGCGGTCCAACCCAGCGCGCGCCGCTCAGTCGCTAACGTCACGAAGGCTTCGGCTGATACCACAACGTCGAGTGCCCATAACTGTCCCCGCGTAGATGGTTAGTGCGTATAGGCCAGTAGCCAGACTCAGATCAAATACCCAGATCTCGTTAAGCGTGTTATTTTGAAGTAACTGCAAACGCCGACCAAGGCCAGGCCCACCTCTCTCCTAGGTGGTCTCAACCTGCCCTGTCGCTCTGCCTCAAAGTAACAGTCGAGGACCGTCGGGAACTCAGGCCCACCACTACCTGGATGGAGCCACCTGGCCCTTCAGCCCCCATCTCCAAACAGTATCACCGGTAATGTAACAGTGTAAAGTATATAGTATATGCCCGTGATCACCTCCCGAAGTGATCACAGCCCAGTAGTATAGCATGGCAGACGGACAAGAGTGTAGGACCACTGATGGAACACTAGCATCATATACTAAGCAGTAGGATAGCAAGTAAAGGTAACAACAGTAGTAGCAAGGACAGGCTATGCAGCAGTATAGGATTAACTGAAAGCAGTAACATGCTACACTAATCTAATGCAAGCAGTATAGAGCAGAATAGGCGATATCTGGTGATCAAGGGGGGGCTTGCCTGGTTGCTCTGGCAAGAGAGAGCGGTCGTCAACACCGTAGTCATACGGGGTAGCAGCGGCGTCGATCTCGGTGTCTAGCGAGAGAAGAGGGGGAAGAAACAATAAATACAATGCAAACAAATGCATGACGATGCATGACATGACAAGGGGTGATGCTAGGTGTGCCCAATCGCGGTAGTAGGTGATACCGGCGAAGGGGGAGAACATCCGGGAAAGTATCCCCGGTGTTTCATGTTTTCGGGCAGAGGAGACGGAGGGGGAAAGTTGCGAGTTTGATATGTTAGGGGTGTGTGGCGGACGAACGGGCTACGTATACGGATTCGTCTCGTTGTTCTGAGTAACTTTCATGTTGAAAATAATTTAATCCGAGTTACAGATTAAAAGATATGATTTTCTAAAGATTTTATTAATTTTTGGAATTTAATTAATTATTTAAATTAATTTAAATTTCAATTTATGACATTAGCATGATGTCATGCTGACGTCAGCAGCCAACAGGTGTTGACTGGTCAACCTGACCAGTGGGTCCCACTAGTCAGTGACACATTTTAATTAAACAATTTAATTACCCTAATTAGTATTAATTAGGGGGTGGGCCCCACTGTCATTGACTACATAATTAACTAATTAACAGATCAGGTTAATTAGGTAGCTAATGTGTAATTAGTTTAATTAGTTGTTTAATTTAATTAATCAAAATTAATTAAGTTAGTTATTTCTTTAATTAATTATTTATTTATTTTTATTTTTATTTTTAAAATGCGTTCTGGGGCTAGGCCCCGCTTGGTAGTGGCCCAGAGGGGCTTAACGGGCGCTGGGTATGGGTAACAGGCGGGCGATCCCGCTCGAACGGGCACGGGCGATGGGGCGGGCCAGGGCGCCAGCGCCGGTTGCGGGAGATGGCCGCCGGGGTGCGCGACCGGCGGCCACGGCATGGTTGCGGGGATGGCAAGAGGAGGAGCAGTGCGCGGCGTGTGTAGGCGCGTCGTGCGGGCGTGGACGGGACGCAAAATAGGCGGGCAGAAGCAACGTCACCGGTGGGCAGAGGCGGCCAGCGGGCGAGGTGGAGCAGCGGGCAGGGACGACGGCCGGCAGAGGCCGCGGGGCGCGCGGCGGGGCGACGTGGTTCGCGCGCGAGCGAACCGCGACGGGCCGTGGCCACGCAGAGGCAGTGAGGTGAGGTGCGCGGCCCTGGGTGGCCGCATATGGCGAGGCGTCGACGGGGGATGGCTCAGGCGTGACGAGCGCAGGGAGGCCACGAGCGAGCACAGCCTCGGGCGCGCGGTGACAGGGGAAGAGGGGAGAGGAGCATGGGGAGGCGCTCACAATGGCCGTAGGGGTTCAGGGCAGCGGGCTCGACGGCGGTCGGGGATGACATGAGGCGTGGCGACGAGAAGACGAGGACGGTTCGGCGAGGAGAAGGACGGCGAGGTCCAGCGATGGAGCGCTCCGGGCGGCGGCGACCAACGGCGAGGAGGGGGCGGCGGCGTTCGGTGGCGAGGCTGATGCGTGCGTGCGTGCCCCGATCCAATTTGGATCGGGGGAGGGAAGAGTGGGGGTGCGAGTGGGGGGAGTGAGGTGGGTCGTTGGTTAGGGTTTCCCCCTGGTGGGGATATGGAGGGGGTGCGTCGGCCGGCTGGGCCAGGTGGGCTGGCCTGGCCTGTGAGCTGGGTCGCCTGGTCTAGTGGGGGTGGGGTTTGTTTTTTTCTTTTCTTAGTTTGTTTTTCTATTACTTTCTATTTAACTTTCTGTTTTCATTTTATTTATTTTATTTATAGTTCATGTTTTCATATTAGTTTTACTTTAGTTTTAGTTTTATAAAATATACCACTAGCCCCTAAATTAGTATTTATAAATACTCTACTGCCACATTAATTTCTCATACCTAATAAAATAGTTTAATGTTTTAATATTTATAAAATGCACTTAATTATTTGTTTAAGCCACTATTTTATTTAGTTTAGTGCTTTTAGTTATTTTATAAAAAATGTGATACTCCACCATAATTACCTATGCATTATTTGCCACCTCTAGAACATTTTAATTTTAATGTTTGAAAACTTTACCGTTTGACTTTATTTTGAATTTTGAATTCGAACGGGATTGAATCATCGCGAGGTTTACAACAGTAAGAGTGGTGATGTGGCATCATTAGCAGAGGTTACTGTAGCTTGATTATCCGGGCGTCACAATTCTCCTCCACTACAAGAAATCTCATCCCGAGATTTAAGAGGTGGTGTAAAGGGGAAATTTGTGGTTGTGAAATTCTAACGGATCTTCTCGTTCTTGGTTGCTCTTCTCAAAGAGGTTGATCTATTACATTAATGTCTTTATTTCTCTTCTTCATGTCATCATGATGAAGTCGTCACCCTTTCTTCAGGATCTCTGTCATACTTAGGGAAGTTAAGTGGAAAAACTCGGGAAGGACGGAGTTCAACACCTATTAGGTACCTAGGGCATATCTCGGTGAATGAGGTATAGAGGCATCTCTCGTGTTAACATTCAAGAAAGTCATCGAGAGTAGAGTAAGAAGGTGTAATAAGAAGTTCCAAGCTGATAGGCAATCGTTCGTTGCCTGAATCGGAATATGAGAGTGCTTAAGAACTATGGGAATAAGTGTTGTGTCTGATAACAGAATTGATGATCTCTCGAAAGGTGGCTCATGAATTACTTACGAGGCCATGCGCGAGGAACAACCTTGGGAACATGGGGTTTACAGTGGAGTCAGGTTTCGATCCTGTGGAACTATGGGTTAAAAGCAGGAAGGGCGGTGATGTCTTGCACGATCATGTAAGCAAGGCATGTCAGAGGATTGTCTATCAGTTATGTCGGCAACGACGTCGGTACCAAGGGCGAGGGACGAAGAGAACCATTTTCCTGCTCGTTAGGACGAGGCGGACCAATAGACAAAGTTCTCGTCCATCGGTGGTTACCGGAATGTCATCAACAATAGTAACAGAGTCTTACTGATAGAGTTGTACGCCGAGGTGTTTACATAAGCAGGAGCGTACTCCTTAGATCATATAGATCACAAGAAATGTTAAACCAACCAATGGAAAGGAAAATACGATTATCAAATTAAACAGAACAATGGAAAGGAAAATGTGTTTAAACACATTATTCAAGGGTATATTCTTCCCAAGGCCAAACAGAGCATAATATCCATGACAGGATATAATGTTGAAATCTCTTTAGGTAAGGGGAGAGAAATTTCATGACATTACCCATACAACGGTGTTTGGATAAGTTTGATAAAGAAAATTTATCATTGTGATTCAAATGTTATTATTGATGATCGAGTACCACATACATGCTTTGAGATAGCATTGACATGGCCTTTGAGCAAGGTCGGACTTTGAATACTCAAAGGATTCATCAGGATCAACTTATAGAATAAGTCTTACCATTTCCCCATGGAAAAATGGTTAACCTTGCTAAAAGGAAAACTATAACAACAGGTCCTCCGGCCAGGTGTGCTGGACAAGACATCACCTTACCGGGCCATTAAAGACTTGTGTTATAACTCTCGGAAAAATGTTCCAACCATCATATCTAACCGAGATTCAGATCTGGTCGGTGTTAGGATACCTCAGACTCAGGATGCCTGAGAAGGTGCAAAACAAATTGACGATACGACACTGTAAGATTCTTGGGAAATGTACTACGAAGGAGAGCTCCGAAACAAGAGCTCACCAGTAAACCAATGAAGGGATAAGGAGGTAGCTGATGAACTCAGCGACAATTCATCGAGACTTCCAAAAGATGGGTTTCCACAATTATGTGAACAAGGAGATCATATTTGTGAGATCAAATGGTATAATGATGTATGCTCGAGGGAAACATACGCAATTAAACATTGGTTTAAAGGTGCGCCCGAAATATGGCTTAGGTAGCACGATCAATGTTAGAATGGTGATTCGATAACCATTGGTCTAAGAATGAAATATCGACCACTAACTTCAAAGTAATAGGGTTACTAGAAGGGCAGAATCCAAACAACACAGCTTACCTATTGGTATCCCGGTTAGATTCAACACGGTAACCTGGAAATGAATGGAGATGGCAAGAAGTATTACTGTATCAAGAATTCTTAAGAGGTGGTGAAATTCCCACAACATTGTTGACATAAAAGGTGGTAATATTCCAAGGTAAAGAAGAACAAATGCTGGGTAGCAAGGAACTCAAGGTACAACACAAAACACGAACAAGTTTTGTGTTGAACGGAAGGCAATAAAGTGGTCGATGATAACACAAATCATCGAGGGCAAGGATGGTATTTCTCATCATGAATTCGATCGATATCCTTGAGGAGCTCAGGATGTTGATGATCATCATGACACATTTGTCGAGAGATTTCATGAAGATGTAATCAATCAGCGACGACATCAAGTCAAAGGAATGATGAAGCAAAAGGTTTTTGGAACCATGGGTACAACATCAACTCGGAATCAAGCTCGTTGTTCGAAGTGAACGATAAGACGAGGAAGATCGACGTAAGCTTAGCTCATCGTCGAAAGCTGTGCTCTGGGAATAAGGACCATGTGGCACAATTTAAAATTTAGCACAATAATGATATTAGCCAATCAGGCTAGGAATGACTTCAAGGATTATTAAACTCATAAGCAACGAAAATTACTTTATCATATCAGAGCGCGAAATTGATTCACTTATGGATGTTCTCGGTTGACTGTTAACTCAGAACCCGGGGGAAATCTGAAATCAGTGAGAAGCAATACTAGATGAAGACCCATTGGAAGCAACACAGTTCTTTGTTATTCTCGAGATACTGGAGGGTATTACTCGAAGGAAGATCGACATAGGGGTTGCGGAGATGTATTGATCTGCAGAAGACAAGTGTTTTCACTTGCCTGAGAAATGGTATTTAAAGGAGAACATGGTCGGAACCACGACTGCAAAGGGTCAATTCACCGATATCAGGTGATATTATATAAAGGAAATAGTTATTATTACAAGAAGCTTCCATGATAAGTTCCACATCAGGTCCATGGGCTTGAACACAAAGTTCAAGGTCAACTCCCACTTCTTTAATGCACAATCTTTCATTCACTTCTCGTTTTCAACGAAGTTGTGGTGTTGAAATTTTATCTGACATAACACCAGTAGAGTATGACCCGTAGTAGTTTCCGGGTTCACACAGATTAGAAAAGGCATATGTCCAACCCATCGGGGCCTCTTAGGAACATATACCACAAACTTCAGGAGTAAAAATAACTCAAGCTCGAATGCAGAGCATGGTTAACAAAAACAGAGGATACAATTTACAGAAGGCATTATATATCAGGGAAAGAACTGACAAGGTTATTGGATATGATGGACACCGTCGGATATTAACCAAGCAATTGGTCTCGCGGACCATAAGGAATCTGATGCAAGTATCGGTACTCAATCAGAAGGAATTAACAACGCAAAGGCATTGGATTATAGAAACAAGTGACTAATCCAGAGCTCAAATGCAAAGGAATTATGATTTTCAAAGGAAGGGATCAGAAGCAATGTTCTGATTAGGGATGGATAAGTTGAATAGTCTTAGGGGTACAATCGACGGCAATTGGATTGGTTGAGAACCAGCTCATGTTCAAAATGACATCTGAGCCGGATAGATAATTTAAAAGGATCAACTGATGGTTGCGTGCATTCGCACTCATGTTGAATCAACATGATCAAAATGACGGTGTCAAAGGAGACTAATGAATATTGCCCGATATATGGGAAGCATCCATAATGCAAGTAGACAAGTATTTGCAGAGCAATAAAGCTGCTAAGGATTTTTCGGAGGATTGAATAGTATTTCAAAGACTTTTTTGAAACACCTGAACAACTGGGGATGAGCGGATACTCAGAAAGTGCGAGAAATTATTCTTAGGGGTATTCAGGTGGCAAAGAACTGCAAGGCAGTAGGCACAAAATATTCTTGGGGTATCTTGTAATAACAAGATCGACTGGGAATAAAAGTAAGCACGATTGGTGTAAGTATTTATCCATAGGGATATTTCGGTGGAAGGGAATTGCAAAAGCAACGGGCACAAGGTCTCGAGAGAATATCGGAGAGTATCTTCGCAATCTTCTGGTGTAGCCGGCGATCATCTAGACTGAAGGGGCTCTTCGGAAGAAAGTATTTTCGAGAACCTAAATTTAGATTTTAGTAAAAATCGTTTAACCTGAATAGAAGAGAGTTCAGAATCCCAGAGTAAAGATCGAGGAGTAAAAGATCCTAATACCATCCAATGGAGACGTGGGCCCATGGGCCGCACAGCCATGTTAGTAAACCAGTTTTCATCGACTAGACTCAACTTCGGCCAAGGAGTTGGAAAGGGGGATTTCTACAGGCAGTCGCTCTGATACCAACTAGTGACGCCCCCGATTCAATCGTACACTAATCATACACGCAAACGTGTATGATCAAGATCATGGACTCACGGGAAGATATCACAACACAACTCTACAAATAAAATAAATCATACAAGCATCATATTACAAGCCAGGGGCCTCGAAGGCTCGAATACAAGTGCTCGAACATAGACGAGTCAGCGGAAGCAACAATATTTGAGTACAGACATAAGTTAAACAAGTTTGCCTTAAGAAGGCTAGCACAAACTGGGATACAGATCGAGAGAAGCGCAGGCCTCCTGCCTGGGATCCTCCTTAACTACTCCTGGTCGTCGTCAGCGGGCTGCACGTAGTAGTAGGCACCTCCCGAGTAGTAGTCGTCGTTGTCAACAGGGGCGTCTGGCTCCTGGGCTCCAACGTCTGGTCGCAGCAATTGGGTATAGAGAGGAGGAAAAGAGGGAGCAAAGCAACCATGAGTACTCATCCAAAGTACTCGCAAGCAAGGAGCTACACTACATATGTATGCATTGGTATCAAATGGAATAAAGGTATCATATGTGGACTGAACTGCAGAAAGCCAGAATAAGAGGGGGATATCTAGTCCTTTCGAAGACTACGCTTCTGGTAACCTCCATCTTGCAGCAGGAGAAGAGAGTAGATGGTAAGTTCACCAAGTATCATCGCATAGCATAATCCTAACCGATGATTCTCCCCTCGTCGCCCTGTGAGAGGGCGACCACCGGTTGTATCTGGCACTAGGAAGGGTGTGTTTTATTAAGTATCCGGTTCTAGTTGTCATAAGGTCAAGGTACAACTCCGGGTCGTCCTTTTACCGAGGGACACGGCTATTCGAATAGATCAACTTCCCTGCAGGGGTGCACCACATTTCCCAACACGCTCGATCCCCTTTGTCCGGACACACTTTCCTGGGTCATGCCCGGCCTCGGAAGATCAACACGTCGCAGCCCTACCTAGGCACAACAGAGAGGTCAGCACGCCGGTCTAAATCCTATGGCGCGGGGGTCTAGGCCCATCGCCCATTGCACACCTGCATGTTGCAAGGGCGGCCGGAGAGCAGACCTAGCAACCTCCATTACAAAGGAAGTTGCGTTACGCGGTCCAACCCGGCGCGTGCCGCTCAGTCGCTGACGTCACGAAGGCTTCGGCTGATACCACGACATCGAGTGCCCATAATTGTCCCCGCGTAGATGGTTAGTGCGTATAGGCCAGTAGCCAGACTCAGATCAAATACCCAGATCTCGTTAAGCGTGTTATTTTGAAGTAATCGCGAACACCGACCAGGTCTAGGCCCACCTCTCTCCTAGGTGGTCTCAACCTGCCCTGTCGCTCTGCCTCAAAGTAATAGTCGGGGGCCATCGGGAACTCAGGCCCACCACTACCTGGATGGAACCACCTGCCCCTTCAGCCCCCATCTCCAAACAGTATCACCGGTAATGTAACAGTGTAAAGTATATAGTATATGCCCGTGATCACCTCCCGAAGTGATCACGGCCCAATAGTATAGCATGGCAGACGGACAAGAGTGTAGGGCCACTGATGGAACACTAGCATCCTATACTAAGCAGTAGGATAGCAGGTAAAGGTAACAACAGTAGTAGCAAGGACAGGCTATGCAGCAGTATAGGATTAACTGAAAGCAGTAACATGCTACACTAATCTAATGCAAGCATTATAGAGAAGAATAGGTGATATCTGGTGATCAAGGGGGGGGCTTACCTGGTTGCTCTAGGAAGAGAGAGGGGTCGTCAACACCGTAGTTGTACGGGGTAGCAGCGGTGTCGATCTCGGTGTCTAGCGAGAGAAGAGGGGGAAGAAACAATAAATACAATGCAAACAAATGCATGACGATGCATGACATGACAAGACGTGATGCTAGGTGTGCCCAATCGCGGTAGTAGGTGATACCGGCGAAGGGGGAGAACATCCGGGAAAGTATCCCCGATGTTTCATGTTTTCGGGCAAAGGAGCCGGAGGGGGAAAGTTGCGAGTTTGATATGTTAGGGGTGTGTGGTGGACGAACGGGCTGCATATCCAGATTCGTCTCATCGTTTTGAGCAACTTTCATGTTGAAAATAATTTAATCCGAGTTACGGATTAAAAGATATGATTTTCTAAAGATTTTATTAATTTCTGGAATTTAATTAATTATTTAAATTAATTCAAATTTGGATTTATGACATCAGCATGATGTCATGCTGATGTCAGCAGCCAACAGGTGTTGACTGGTCAACCTGAACAGTGGGTCCCACTAGTTAGTGACACATTTTAATTAAACAATTTAATTACCCTAATTAGTATTAATTAGGGGGTGGGCCCCACTGTCATTGACTACATAATTAACTAATTAACAGATCAGGTTAATTAGGTAGCTAATGTGTAATTAGTTTAATTAGTTGTTTAATTTAATTAATCAAAATTAATTAAGTTAGTTATTTCTTTAATTAATTAATTAACTTTTTTATTTTTATTTTTATTTTTAAAATGCATTATGGGGCTGGGCCTCGTTTGGCAGTGGCCTAGAGGGGCTTAACGGGCGCTGGGTATGGGTAGCGGGCGGGCGATCTCGCTCGAACGGGCACGGGCGATGGGGCGCGCCAGGGCGCCAGCGCTGGTTGCGGGAGATGGCTGCGGGGGTGCGCGGCCGGCGGCCATGGCGCGGTTGCGGGGGCGGCAAGAGGAGGAGCAGTGCGCGGCGCGTGCAGGCGCGTCGCGCGGCCGTGGACGGGATGCGACATAGGCGGGCAGAAGCGAGGTCACTGGTGGGCAGAGGCGGCCAGCAGGCGAGGTGGAGCAGCGGGCAGGGGCGGCGGCCTGCAAAGGCCGCGGGGCGCGCGCGGCGGGGCGACGTGGTTCGCGCGCGGGCGAACCGCGGCGGGCCGTGGCCACGCAGAGGCGGCGAGGTGAGGTGCGCGGCCCCGGGTGGCCGCGTACGGCAAGGCATCGGCAGGGGATGGCTCGGGCGCGACGAGCGCGGGGAGGCCGCGAGCGACCACGGCCTCGGGCGCGCGGTTACAGGTGAAGAGGGGAGAGGAGCATGGGGAGGCACTCACAATGGCCGTAGGGGTTCAGGGCAGCGGGCTCGACCTCGGTCAGGGACGACGTGCGGCATGGCGACGAGAAGATGAGGACGGCAGGGCAGTGGCGACTTGGGCGGTTCGGCGAGGAGGAGGACGGCGAGGTCCAGTGATGGAGCGCTCCGGGTGGCGGCGACCAACGGCGAGGAGGGGGCGGCGTCGTTCGGTGGCGAGGCCGATGCGTGCGTGCGTGCCCCAATCTGATCTGAATCGGGGGAGGGAAGAGTGGGGCGCGAGTGGGGGGGAGTGAGGTGGGTCGTGGGTTAGGGTTTCCCCCTGGTGGGGATATGGAGGGGGTGGGTCGGCCGGCTGGGCCAGGTGGGCCGGCCTGGCCTGTGAGCTGGGTCGCCTGGTCCAGTGGGGGTGGGGTTTTTTTTTTCTTAGTTTGTTTTTCTATTACTTTCTATTTAACTTTCTGTTTTCATTTTATTTATTTTATTTATAGTTCCTGTTTTCATATTAGTTTTACTTTATTTTTAGTTTTATAAATATACCACTAGCCCCTAAATTAGTATTTATAAATACTCTATTGCCACATTAATTTCTCATACCTAATAAAATAGTTTAATGTTTTAATATTTATAAAATGCATTTAATTATTTGTTTAAGCCACTATTTTATTTAGTTTAGTGCTTTTAATTATTTTATAAAAAATGTGATCCTCCACCATAATTACCTATGCATTATTTGCCACCTCTAGAACATTTTAATTTTAATGTTTGAAAACTTTACCATTTGACTTGATTTTGAATTTTGAATTCGAACGGGATTGAATCATCGTGAGGTTTACAACTGTAAGAGTGGTGATGTGGCATCATTAGCAAAGGTTACTGTAGCTTGATTATCCGGGCGTCACACCTTCCTATTTTGGTTTAAGCTTATCCTTCTTCTTCGCCGGGAGACGCAAGACGAGCTCGCCGATGTTATATGTCTTTGATAACCCACAAGTATAGGGGATCGTTTTTAGCCTTCTTCGATAAATAAGAGTGTCGAACCCAACGAGGAGCTAAAGGTAGAACAAATATTCCCTCAAGTTCTATCGACCACCGATACAACTCTACGCACACTTGACGTTTGCTTTACCTAAAACAAGTATGAAACTATTTTGCAAGAATAAAACTACGAGTACTTTGCGAGAATAAAACTACAAATAAATTGCAAGGTAATAAAAGTGGATAGCTTTTGTCAACAAGAAAGTCGTTTGTCCCTACGCAATCCATAACAACTACCAGTAATCATTCTTGCAATTCTATATGAGGGAGAGGCATGAGATAACATACTTTCTCTAGTTGTATCATATGCACTTATGGTTGGACCCCTAGCAAGCATTCGCAACTACTAAAGATCATTAAGTTTGTGAAACCCAACCATAGCATTAAGTATCAAGTCCTCTTTATCCCATAGGCAACAACCTACCTACTCGGGTTTAAGCTTCTGTCACTCTCACACCTCACCATAAGCAAATCATGAACGTATTGCAACACGCTATAGCAGGGACCCCTCACGTTTGCGCGAGACGAAGGGCACTGTAGGAAAACACCATAAATAAAACATACAAACATTCCAACCAAGATGACGATTAAACCACACGACAAAACGGATCTACTCAAACATCATAGGATAACCATAGATCATCGGGAAATAATATATGGAGTTGAGCACCATGTTTAAGTAGAGATTACATCGGGGGGAAGAGGTGTTACACCACTGCACAGGGCTGGCTCAAGGATTTCGAAGGCCCTGGGGCGAACTTCACCAATGGGCCAAACAGAGATTTTTTTGGTCGATACACGAACAAATACATATATTATAAAGTCATAAACAGTAGTAAATTTTCATTAGAATCAAATATCTGATATATTTTTCTTTCCTTTGTTCAAACTCAAGTATCATAGAAGCTACAATGCAAAAATGAATATATAAATAGCATGCTAGCAAACCTCCAGAATTCATGAGAAGCGAGATCTCCGTGCATTTTTTGACGCAAAATCATCAATGACAATGTCAAGATCAATATTGTCCAACATATTCTTCTCGATGCAGCACATGGCCAAACCATTCAGTCTTTCTTGGGACATTGTTGACCTCAGATAATTTTTCAGTAATTTCAGTTTTGAGAAACTCCTTTCAACTGATGCAACAATGACAGGTACAGTCAAGAGGATACGATAAGCAATTGAGACATTTGGATAACAATCTGCAGCTCTAACAAACTCAAATATCTGATCCGCTGACATGAGTGTGTTTGGCAATGTCATCTGCAATACTTTTAGTTCAGAAACAAAATCATCTAAATCAACATCTACTGACTTACCATGAGTGGAAGTCTTGACAAAATTAGTGCAACATTTTCTTAGATCATTATCACCCAACAACTTCAATTCTTTTGAGTTGAACAAGAATCCAAATATGCTCCCAAATGACTTCACTTCCTCAAATCTACTAGTCAAGGAAGCAATTGCAGCATCAATCATCACCAGAAAGTATTTAACTCTAAATGATTCCACATCAATTTCTTGCGCTTCTTGATTCTGGTCATTTTCTTCATTGCCATTCATTTCATCAAATTGTCTTTTTCTGGTAATACGTCGCTTTACAGGAAACAAAGGTTGTACACCCATGTCGATTGCAATAGATCTCGCAATATCCAAGCTAGTAGCAAAGCCTTCATTTCTGTACTTCTCAAAATATGAGATGGCACCTTCAATCTGTTTAAGAGTAACATCAATACACACGAATTTAGACTGCAATTTCTTACTCACCATGTTTACAGTGAACAAAACATCATGCCAGATGACCATGCCTAGTATAAATTCAAATTTCTCAAGTGCACTAGCCAAATATTTTGCGTCGCTCTTAGTCTTGGCATCATCAGTAGAAGTTCTCTTCAATTCCAATAAAGATTTTCTTAACTCAGGTGCTTGATATCTGATAGCATGAATACTCTTTATTCGACTCTCCCATCGTGTGTTACACAAAGACTTAACTGTCATTTTTGGAACATGATTAAGCAATAGATGCCATCTTTTAGTAGAGCTTGAAAACAATATGTAAATTCTTTGCACAACACCAAAGAAAGTTATAGCTTTACCGCAAGATTTTGCCATATCACTAAGAGTAAGATTCAGGCTGTGACAAGCACACGGCATGTACAATGCTCTTGGATTAGTTGCAAGCAATCTGCTCTGTACCCCTTGGTTTTTCCCCTTCATGTCCGAACCATTGTCATACCCTTGTCCACGAACATCTTGAACATTCGAACCAACAGATTCAAGTGTATCTATTAACACATTATAAAGTCCAAGTCCCGATGTATCATCCACCTTCATGAACTCCAGAAAAAAAACTCCTCTATTTTTGTACTGGCACTTGACATGTTTACACATCTCACAATTAGTCATTTGTTCTTGATGGCTCACATCAGGGGTACAGTCTAAAATGACAGAGAAATACCTTGCATCCTTAATTATCTTCAAGAGAGAATCTTTAACTGTGTGAGCAAGACGGGAAATTAACTCATTCTGAATATTATGGCCAAGATAATGATGATGGATATCATTATTATTGTAAGTGCATCTAGTGCCACCCCTAGTTGGTTTTGGAGTATTGACGACAAACCTAGTTGAGGGACTAATGTGTTTGTGAGAATTGCAGGAAAACACAGGTAGAAGTCCCTCATTGATTCGGTTTACTACCAGAGATGACCCCTAAAAATGAATGAAGACATTGAAGTCAAAGGTGGTATATTAAGATATTCACATTGAAGACTATGACAACAGAAGACACGTTATGAAGCCTATGGAACTCGAAGACTTAGATCTCTCGTAGTTCTTTTTATTTTTGTTGTGTCATAGGAACCACCATACTGTTAAGTGGGGTCCAGGAGAACAAGTCAGAATGACTTAAGTGATGCCTAAATCAAAAACCTATGTCTTCGAGTGAAGACAATGAGAGCAAATCGTGTCCAGAGCCGGACAAGTCAGCTTTGCTTGTAGCCCAAGTAAAGTTGCCATGAGAGTTCGAAATCTGACCGTTCAGACACGTGTCAGTTCCTTAGTGACCCAGGGTCATTTCGGACAAATTAGGTCGGGTTGCCAAGTGGCTATAAATAGCCCACCCCCACAACCATAAACGGTTGGCTGCTCAGATTTCAGTGCACGGCTTTTGTCGTTTGAGAGCAACCCACCTCGAAGCCTTTGAGAGAAAATTCCTAGTGAGGAGAAAAGCCCTAACCACCCAGAGCCAGAGTAAATTGGGCATCACTTAAGTCTTCTTGTTTGTGTGATCTGAAGACTTATTACACTTGAGGACTGTGAATCCTCCAGACGGTTAGGCGTCGCGTTCAGAGCATCCAAGAGACATTGTGGATTGCCAGTGAACGAAGTCTGTGAAGGTTTGGGAGTCTACCTTGAAGACTTACCAGAGTGATTGGGTGAGGACTAAGTGACCTTAGCTCAAGGAGATTACGGTGAGGACTTGGTGTCCTGAACTGTGTGTTCAGGACTGGGTGTCCGGGACTGTGTGTCCTAAGGTTTAAATACCTAGCCGCTCCAACCAGACGTACAGTTGTCACAGCAACTGGAACTGGTCCAACATATCATTGTCTTCAACGAGTCACTGGTTTCATCTTCACTTCCTTCTCTTGCTGTTACTCATTGTGAAGTCATTGCGTGCTGGCTTTATCATTTGTCTTCACAACGTGAATGCATGATCTGTTTGGCTTCATAACTTCTTCCTACTTGATCCTTATTACACTGAAGCTGTTTGTCACTGTGCTTTCACTCTATTGAATACATGACCATGGCTGGCCTAGTGTAATCTAACTTCCGCTGCATAGAAATAGGCATAATCTTCACTGTTTGTCTTCATAACTCCCAAGTTTTGAAGACTTTCATAAAAATCGCCTATTCACCCCCCCTCTAGTCGATATAACGCACTTTCAATTGGTATCAGAGCTAGGTGCTCCCTTGTTCTGTGTGATTCGGTTTAACCACCTGGAGTTTTAGCTATGTCGACTGCAGGGATAATCAAAGTCTCCGCTGCGTGCCCCGTCTTCAATGGAACTGAATATCCCTACTGGAAGAATAAGATGCGCATGCATCTTGAAGCCATTGACGTCGACCTATGGTATGTCGTCGAGAACGGCGTTCCCAAGGCTGGAGAAGGTGTCACTGCTGCTGATGTCAAGAAATTCGTTCAACTGGACTCTACTGCCAAGAACATCATCTGTGGTCATCTGACCAAAGGACAGTATGGCCGTGTGAGTGCCTTGAAGACATCCAAACTGGTCTGGGACTGGCTCTCCAAGGTCAATGAAGGCATCTCAACCCAGAGAGATCAACGAATCAGTGTCCTTCGCAATCTCTTCAACCGCTTCAAGCGAAATGACAATGAGAATGTCCAGCACACATTTGATAGACTCACTGACATCACAAATGAGCTTCAAGCCCTCGGCGCCACTGAAATCACCAAACATGAAATCATCAAAACGCTGCTGAGATCACTTGATAGTTCGTTTGACATCCTGGCCCTGATGATTCAAGAACGTCCTGATTTCAAGACACTCGATCCGTCTGACATACTTGAGAGGCTCAACACACACGAGTTTCAGCTTTCTGAGAAAAGAGATATCTACGGTCCAAACTATGGGCGAACTCGCGCCTTGAAGGCAAAAGCTGTCTCCTCATCTGAAGAAGAATCTGACTGCAGTTCTGATGATCCTGAAGACATTGGAAGAGAACTTGCAATGCTAGTGAAGAAGTTCCAAAAATTCACCAAGAAGAAAGGCTTCAGAAAATCTTCACGATCAAACTCAAGGAATGATGAAGCTTCTGCTCATGACTACAAGAAGAAAACATGTCACAAGTGCAAGAAAACTGGACACTTCATCTCTGAGTGTCCACAGTGGAACAATGAGAACAGAAGGAAGAAGAAGAGCAAGGAATATGATTCTGACGACAAGAAGCAGAAGAAATACTCAAAGTCTTCCTCCAAGTCTTCATCACACAAGAAGAGCTCATCTGGCAAGGCACGTGCGTTTGTTGGAAAGGAGATGGATTCAGAGGAGGAGTCCGCATCTGAGGAGGCAGAGGTGGAGTCTGGGGAGGAGTCTGATTCTGGCATTGCGAGTCTGGCTACAGCATACGTTGCCAAGTCCATCTTCAACACTGAAGACAATGACTGCATCACCGACACCAACGCAAATGACAAGAACGACTCCACTCCTACCTACTGCTTCATGGCACGCGGTGCCAAGGTAAACACACGCACTACTCGCTATGAAACATCTAGTGACGATGACTCTGAATGTGATTCAAAACCTAGCTACAAAACACTTGCTAAAATTGCAACTGAACAACAGAAAGCTATGGAACATATTCAAAAACTGTTAGACAGAAGCGATGATCTGTTGGGTGCTGAAATGACTCGTTCTGAATCCTTAATTGAAGACATAAAAAATCTTCACGTTAAGTATCAGGAACTTGAAGATCGTCTTGAGACTCTCTCAACTACTCATGAAAAGCTTTCCTATGATTATCTTCAAAAGAAGCAAGATCTTGAGAAGTTGAGAGCGGATCATGAAGATCTTCAAAAGGAAAATGAGTCACTTCGAGCCGAACAGATCAGTTCCGCTCAGGAAGGATTTGAACCACCATGTCTTAAATGCATTGAGCGTGATAATGCTAATTCTGTTGCTGAATGTTCCACTGCTACTACTGTTGCAATATCTTCAACTGTTGACGTGGTAACTAACCCCTCTCCTGAGGATACCACTGCTATTGCTGATGAGAATGCTAGGTTGAAGACATTGCTTGAAACAGGGATGTACAAAAGTCTGAAAGGGCATCAGACACTATGTGATGTCCTTAAGAAGCAGATTCTAAACCGAAACCCTAGGAAAGAGGGTGTTGGGTTCGTGAGGAAAATTAATGCAGATGGCTCTTACTGGAAACCTGAGCAGTACCCCAAAACCACATGGGTTGCTAAAAAGGAATCCTCAGCAGATCCATCCAATCTATCTGGCTTCACTTGTGCTAACCCCATTATCATTGATGAATTCTTTGATGCAAACTACAAACTATTTAAGAGTCAGAATGGTGAAGTATTTGCCAGGTACATTGGTACTAACTGCAGGAATGGACCGCCTTTGAAGAAGATCTGGGTTCCGAAAACATGTCTGGAAAATCTTCCTGTGAATGTCTTCTTGACACCTCACTTGAAGAAGACAAACCTCAGACCAAAGGCTTCATATGGTCCAAAGGCTTCATACAGACAGAGGACTCACCAGAGTCGCACTAACGCAAATGTTTTGCAGGGAAACCATAATCAGGCATATGAAAATAAAAACGGTTCATCAAACCGCCATGTTCATATGAATAAGAACTATTCTGCCTATTCTTATGATTACTATTGTCCCCCTGCTAGACTGTTTGCTAGGGCTCCAAAGCCAAAGTTCTCAGATGCTGCACTTAGACTTATTGCTTCTAAGCCACCCTTGAAGATGTGGGTGGTTAAGAAAGCTTAACTCTCTTTTGCAGGGAAAGGTCTCCAGCAGAAAAACAAAATCTTCTGATGCTATTGCTGGGGACCTTAAAAATCTTGTAGGGCACAAGATAAAATGCCCGAATGGCATCATTATGTACTTTGCTCCTGAATCGCATGCTACTCTCCCTATTAGTCCTAATCTGGATCTAAGTTTTCATAACCCACTGGTTCGTCAAATGTTTATGCTTCACAATTCTCTTCGTGAAGCCTATCCCCCTAACTGCACTGTAGGGTACGACACCAGCGACTTCAAAGTCTTCAGAATGGATTATTGACAGTGGGTGTACAAATCATATGACTGGCAGAAGAAGCCTTCTTATGGACTCAACTTTACGTCCATCCGACAAGAGCCACATCACATTTGCTGACACTGGTAAAAGTAAGGTATTGGGTCTAGGTAGAGTTGCAATCTCAAAGGATCAACACATGGATAAAGTCATGCTTGTTGAATCCCTTGGCTTCAACTTAATGTCTGTCTCAATGCTTTGCGATTTGAATATGATTGTAATGTTTGGAAAATATCGTTGCCTGGTGCTAATGGAATCTGACAAATCTCTAGTGTTTGAAGGGTATCAGAAAGGTGATTTGTACGTTGTAGATTTCTCAGCAGGACCACAACTTGCAGTATGTCTTCTTGCAAAAGCTTCAGAATGCTGGCTTTGGCATCGAAGGCTTGGGCATGCTGGCATGAGGAACCTCCACACCCTTGCGAAGAAAAAGCACGTCATAGGCATCGAGGGCGTCAAGTTCAAGAAAGATCATTTATGCGGTGACTGTGAAGCAGGGAAGATGACAAGGGCAAAACATCCTTCGAAGACAATCATGACTACTACACAACCCTTCGAACTGCTCCACATGGATCTTTTTGGTCCCACTCACTACTCAACTTCTACTACTACTGCTTGCCTCTATGGCTTCGTCATTGTTGATGATTATTCTAGATATACTTGGGTGCACATAATCCTTTTCAAGACTGAAGTGCAGGATGTCTTCAGACGCTTCGCAAATCAAGTTATGAACAATTTTGGCGCCAAGATAAAGCACATCAGGAGTGACAATGGCACTGAATTCAAGAACACTAGCCTTGATACATATCTGGATACCTTGGGCATCACACATGAATTCTCAGCTCCATACACGCCACAGCAGAATGGCGTCGTCGAACGCAAGAACAGAACACTCATTGAGATGGCCAGAACAATGCTAGATGAATACAAGACTCCAAGAAAATTCTGGACTGAAGCCATTGATACTGCATGCCATACAATCAATCGTGTTTATCTTCACAAGCTTCTGAACAAGACATCTTATGAACTCCTAACTGGCAAGAAGCCAAATGTCAGTTACTTCAGAGTATTTGGTGCAAAATGCTGGATCAAGGACCCACACCACACCTCAAAGTTTGCACCAAAAGCACATGAGGGCTTCATGCTTGGATATGGAAAGGATTCACACTCCTACAGAGTCTTCAATCTCTTCCATCACAAAGTGGTCGAAACAGTGGATGTACAGTTTGATGAAACAAGTGGTTCACAAAGAGAGCAACTGCCAAATGTGCTAGATGAAGTCCCAGCTAGTGAATCAATCAAGCTTATGGGAACTGGAGAGATTATGCCTTCTGAAGCTCATCCTGAATAAGAACTCATCATCTCAACACCTGATCAACATGAAGACAATGCTCAGCATGAAGACATTCCTCCAAACAACAACGCAGATCAGCAAGAGCAAAGTCTTCGCCCTATACATCCTCGTGTTGCAAATGAAGTACAGATTGACAGAATACTTGACAGCATCAATGCACCTAGTCCACTCACTCGTTCAAGGGCAACTCAGCTAGCAAACTTTTGTGGGCACTTCGCATTCGTCTCAATATCAGAACCCAAGAAAGTTGAAGAAGCCTTCATGGAACCTGAATGGATTCAAGCTATGCAAGAAGAGCTTCAACAGTTTGAGCTGAATAATGTATGGGAACTGGTTAAGCGTCCTGATCCACGGAAGCACAACATAATAGGCACCAAATGGATATACCGCAACAAGCAAGATGAGCATGGTCAAGTTGTCAGAAACAAAGCTCGTCTCGTTGCTCAAGGATATACTCAAGTGGAGGGCATTGACTTCGATGAAACATTTGCTCCTGTGGCTAGGCTTGAAGCCATACGCATACTGCTGGCCTATGAAAATCATCATAACATACTTCTATATCAAATGGATGTGAAAAGTGCCTTTCTCAATGGCAAGATTGAAGAAGAAGTGTATGTTGCACAACCACCTGGCTTTGAAAATCCAAAACATCCTGATATGGTATATAAGCTCAACAAGGCACTGTATGGCCTCAAACAAGCCCCTAGGGCCTGGTATGATACACTCAAGTACTTTCTGAAGAGCAAAGGCTTCATACCTGGTTCCCTGGATCCCACTCTTTTCACGAAGACATACGATGGTGAACTGTTTGTGTGCCAAATATATGTGGATGACATTATCTTCGGCTGCACCAATCGGAAGTACAGTGAAGAGTTTGGATATATGATGCAAGAGCAATATCAGATGTCCATGATGGGGGAGCTGAAGTTCTTTCTTGGTCTTCAAATCCGACAACAGCGCAATGGCATCTTCATATCTCAAGAGAAGTATCTCAAAGATTGTCTGAAGAAGTTCGGTATGCAAGACTGCAAAGGCTTCACAACACCAATGCCAGCCAAACATCATCTAGGTCCTGACGACAATGGTAAAGAGTTCGATCAAAAGGTATACCGCTCCATGATTGGGTCTTTGCTTTATTTATGTGCATCTAGGCCAGATATCATGCTTAGTGTTTGCATGTGTGCTCGATTTCAAGCGGCACCAAAGGAGTCGCATCACTTAGCTGTGAAGCGAATTCTTCGATATTTGGCTCACACCCCAACTCTAGGATTATGGTATCCAAAGGGCTCAGAGTTTGATTTGGTTGGATTTTCGGATGCTGATTATGCTGGTGACAAAGTTGATCGCAAGTC
This sequence comes from Triticum urartu, assembly GCF_003073215.2. Taxonomy (NCBI): domain Eukaryota; kingdom Viridiplantae; phylum Streptophyta; class Magnoliopsida; order Poales; family Poaceae; genus Triticum; species Triticum urartu. The sequence goes on along the minus strand of NC_053026.1, from coordinate 314,128,642 downwards.
TACATCAAGCACATGTCACTTTCTGGGACGATCACTTGTATGTTGGTCTTCAAAGAAGCAGAACTGTGTATCTCTCTCACTGCTGAATCTTGAATACATTGCTGCTGGATCTTGCTGCGCTCAGCTTCTGTGGATGAAGCAAACACTCAAGGATTATGGCATTCATCTGAAGCAAGTGCCACTTTACTGCGACAACGAAAGCGCCATCAAGATTGCCAACAACCCAGTTCAGCACTCGAAGACAAAGCACATTGAAATTCGCCATCACTTTCTCAGAGATCATGTTGTGAAGGAAGACATTGATATCATACACGTCAACACTGAAGAGCAATTGGCAGATATCTTCACCAAGCCCTTGGATGAGAAAAGATTTTGCAAGTTACGGTGTGAGCTAAATATCTTGGAATCCTCAAATGTCCTGTGATCAGGCACACATCCTAACACTTATGCATATTGATGATTTAGATGTGCAACACACGAAGTAACGTATATCTTCAATCAATGAAGACATACATTCTAAGTGTGAATACATTAATGTGGAATTTGACTTCGGAGCGCCACGATAATTGTGCGCCGTGTCTGGGTCTAATACTTCCTATACAGTGGGTAACGCCACCACCAAACGTTCCTTTTTGAAGTGTTTAACTCATGGCGTTACCTTGCAATATCTTCACATTGGTTTGGCTTCAAACTTAACATGTCTTCATGATTATCTTCACTACGATGATTATATATATATATATGTGCTCTAAGTGTTCTGTCCTCTACAGCATTCACTTATAGCTATGTCTTCTTGGTTGAATCTTTTGAACTAAGTGAATGTGATCGGACCCTAACCTCTCTATGCTTTCTATCTCAAACTCTATCTCTCCAAGTCATATGCATTCTGTTGAAACTGTCGAATGTCTTCACTGTGTCCTTGTCAGCTGAAGACATAGAGACAACCATAAAAATCCGTTTTTAATGCTCATTCCTCCACATAAGATCCGGAGAAGCAGGAAGGACCGCCCAACAATTTAGGCGTGCGTGGGACGTGGAACAAACCCCAAACTTCCGCTAACTGGCCACGCGTGCCTCAAATGCGAACCGCCAGGGGCACCTGCGTAATAGCACAGTGCCGCCTCTGAGTCTATAAATTCACACTTACCGCAGTCATTATCTCCTTCTTCCATCCTCGCACGAACCCTAGCGCCACCGCTAGCACTCGACGACGCCGGAGACGAAGCGCTTCGCTGCCGCAACCTCTCCAACGCCGTCCTCACGCCGACCGCGGACATCGTCCTCTCCGCCGTCGCCGTAGGTGTTTTCCGTCGCCAAGTTAGGGCACGGAGGACTGAACTGCTCGGCATCAACTTCCTTCCGTCTAGCAGTTCCAGTGTGGTAAATAAAACTTCTTTTTACAGCCTCTTTTGATCTCTTGGTTCTGTCACTTTCAACCATAAGAAGTTTCTCTTCACACCAGTTAGATCTCTCGCTGCATCTCATAACATGCCTAGTATATTCACTTGTGCTTCATAAAGTAGTTAGATTCCTCACTTGTACTGATCTATGGGTTCGTACAAATCTGGAACCAACTTCTTATCTATAAGTGAATGTCTTCGCACAATGAGGTCAATGTCTTCTAAACCGATTTATCTTCAAAATCTTCTGAGAATGCATATGACCTCTTCCCCTTCCCTCGCACCTTAATGCTGTCACAGGTACATGTCCGTGGGAGAATCCTTTGGTTCTCATAGTCTGCATTCATTTGCAGAGTACTTGCAGCATCACATCAACTCTCCTGAAGCCAGTTCTTGTTGGTCAAGCAAAAGGAAGCCTTTGAAAACTTTGAACATCTTGAAGCCTTCCAAGTTAAGATTCATGGCTTCAGAAACAGCTGCAAGGAAGGGAGGCAGACAAAGACGTGGTGGAACGTCCAAAGATCTGCCTGATGAATTGGCAGAGATGTACAAAACTGATCCTGAAGAAAGCTATGGTCAGCGCAAGACACGAATCCAATGGATTCGAAGATATTGGGCAGAGCAATGGTTTCAATACCGCTTCGTCACTCAGGAGTATGCCGAAAAGTGCACCATCAAGAGATCGTGGGGAGACGTATTATACAAAAATCTCGTACCCAGGTCCAGAGACGAAGCCATTGCTCAAGGCTTCTATCCATGCATGGTGAGAGGACCACAGCCAACTGAAGCACATCCGTCATCACTTCTCTGGTGTCGCGATGACAATCTGTTCAAGCGCAACTTCCAATTTGCTCAGAACTCTGCAAAGCAAAACAAGAAGAAGCTGGGATTAGACTTCAACCCTGGTCCCTCTGAACCAAGGGCAGATGGCACACGCGACGCCGATCCCAATATCATCGGGCCGTATGCCAATCTTGCAGGCCTCATCACCCGCATCCTAGTCCAAGGGACTGCTGTGAATGACCCTCCAGCAGATACTGAGTCTGATGACGCCCCTGCTGCGCCGAAGCCAAAGCAGAAGAAGCCAAAAGCTTCAAAGCCAGCCGCTTCGCCCAAAATCTCAAGAGCGAAGCCATTGAAAACTACACCTCCTGAAGTCAGTGTGCAGTCTGAAGATGTATCCCGCATCTCCAAGCCCCTGAAGGATAAGGAGCCCCAGCAACACACAGGCAAAGAGCTCACAGCTGCTGCCATTCTGCGCTGTGAAACCATTGATCTATCAAGCGATGAAGATCTTGGAGATGACGCTCTTGAGCAGCTCATCAAGAGCAAGGAGGAGGCTGAAATCTTCAACAATCTGCCTCTGTTTGATGTCGCCATCATCCACAACTTCATCAATGAATGGTTTGCCTCACCGGACATCAGCTTCAACGATCTGCAGCTGCCCATAGGCCTCAGCGTTGCCTTTCAAGGCGCAATTGCTTCAGAACTTGCAATAGCCCAGCGCATTGTTGAACTGAAGCAGAAAATTGATTTTGAAAAGGCTTGGTTCAAGAAGCACATGGCCAAGCTCAGCGTGCAAGAAGTGAAAAACTTCAAGATCATGATGCACGAGCTGAAAGAGAACTTTCTGAAGACGCGTGCCGAAGCTCAAGGCTCGCGAGAGCGTATGAAGACTCTGGCAGATCGCTGCGTGCAGGCCTACAATGAGGCCGAGAAGCGCAAGGCACTTGGGCGTCTCGGCATTGACCCCAGGGTGGCCGCGAAGAAGAAAAAGAAGCCTGCTGTGCCTGAACCAGAGGCGCCAAGGTCGGAAACTGCTCCAAGTGTCTTCCCCACTGCAACGACTGGCTTGAAGCCAAAGAGTCGATCAACCGCCTCAGAGCTCAAGAAGACACGGACTGCAGAGGCTGAAGCTAGGAAGAGGAAACACTCTGAAGCCTCTCCTTCTGACCCCACCATCAAAAGGCGCAAGACCAAGAAATCTCGGGCTGCTCCCACAGAGCCCTTGATAGTTGAACCCCTCTCCGTCCGCTATCCTGACGCAGATCGTCAGTTAACAGTGCATGAGCCTGCTTTCACAGAGGCTCCGCACGTTGAAGACATTCCAGCAGCCGACCCCAACGCTGCTGAAGACATTGGTCTCCAAGATAATGTCCAAGGTGATGCAGCCCTTCCTCAGCTTGAGACAAGCGAACTGATCAGCATTGGTCGTCCATTGACGCCAATCACACAAGATGCATCGTGGGCAGATCGCCCACAGGAGGAAGATAATGAGCCCCAGCCCACTGCAACTCCACCGGCGTCGCCTACATTCCGTAGGCTTCGCAAAGGGCCAAGGGCTCAGGCTGCTGACGACATTCCGGCTGCATCAACCGAAGAGCATGCAGAAATACCACAAGCTCCAACTCCGCCGCACCAACAAGAAGCAGTTCTCCAGGAGAACGTGCCTGAGTTCGTCCCTCCCACTACACGTGTGGAGGCTGCAAATGTTGAAGCTGCCACAAACAACGCCGAAGCAAATGTGGAGCCCTTCCCAACAACAGCTTCAGAAGAAACTGAAGCTACTGCTCCTGAACCTTCTGTGCCTGAGTCTGCTGCCGGTCCCCAATTCAACTATCATGTTGAGCACAGGCCCCAGGTCCATAAGCCGATCCCACGACTGCCAAGGTTCCCAGGACCTGCATCAGCTCCTGGCTCCTTCAACATCAACAGCTTCAGGGCAGACAACACGTTTTTGAACAGCTCCAAGAACCCTTATTCAAGGGAATGGATTGTATCAGATAGGTTCTGGAGCTATCAACAGCGCAGCTATTATTCATGCATCCTATACAACCAAGGCCGCATCTTTCCTCACAAGCGCCTTGAGGTTGAAGCTGTTGCTGGCCTGCCTAGCCTGGAAGACGCACTGGATAGCTTCAAGCAAGTGGGTCTGCTGCCGTTTATCATCGATGAAGAGCACTAGAATGAAGAGCTTCTGCTCCAGTTCTATGCCACCCTGCATATCAAAGGCTACAACAGAGATCCGAAGACTTGGGTCCTGGAGTGGATGACCGGCAATGTCCATCATGAAGCCAATGCTTTCGATATCATTGAGCTTACCGGCCTTCCCACTCCTGGCGAATTCTTCGAAGAAGGCTGCCAACCCCATGCTGAAGCAATTGAGAGCATATTTCAGCGTCCTGAGCCAAATATGAGTCAGATGCTCTCAATGATGAAGCCATTGCCTCATGATGCACCCTATCCAACTGAGTTCTTCGTTGAAGACTTAGAGTACCTGCCCAGAACCATATATCACATCGTCAGGCGGACTCTATGGCCCATTAAGGGGCACTCTCCATATGCCAAGGTTGAAGGTGCAATGAAGACTCTCATCTTCTGTATTCTGCATGGCAAATGCTTCAACGCACAGGATCTCTTTATACGCCAACTTGCAGCATCCGGCTCAGATCTCTTTGGTTTGAAGTTTTATGCTCCTTGGGTTATGAGGCTGATCAAGATTCACTCTGCAACTTCATATCAGCCCTCAGCCCGCAACCATCGGATCTTCTTGCCAGATGTGGACACCTCTGCTGAAGCAATATACCCTGAGCCTGCCAAGCAACCAATAAGTCTTCAGAATGCCGAACACCAGAGCTTCACGCAGAATGTTGAAGGTGTTGAAGCCATGTCCAGGGTCTATCCGATGGCTGGCACTACACGTGCACCAGCATCAACTGACACCACAGATAGCACAAACACTCCAAGACCCAAGAAGCGTGCTCGTGTCCTCACTGACCGAGAGCTTCTTGTGGCCCTTCACCAAAAGCAAGATAGGCATCACGACTGGCTGAAACGTCAGATGAAGAGCCTCTTGGTGGATGTCAATCGTCTTCGAAACCTGGCCACCAAGAATGCCTTCGTTACACATGAGACTTGCCGTCGTACGTGGAAAGGGCTCTCAATGATCTGCACTGAAGCTGAACTTGAAGAGGATGGCTTCACAGAGCGCTTCGAATTTGACACCACACCTCCTAGGAGGGCTGTGATGCGCAATACACCGTCACTTGAAGACTCTGAGTATTCCTCATCTGCTGCCACCATCACTGCGAGGATCATTGATGACGATGATGATGCTACTTCACCACCACCCGCTTCAGCACCTCAAAGCTCTGCACCGCCAAACAACTCCACCGACCCTGCTGCGCCTGGGAACGCGTAGAAAACTCTATGTCTTCAAACCTTTTTGGTCATTCCTAACAAAAGGGGGAGAAGCATATGATGTTTATAGTCTTCAAGCGGGTCAATATGGGCGGATGCCTTGTTTTGTTATACTTGCTTCGTGTTTGCAACTCTTGTTTTGCTTCATTTGGTTCTTTTGAGTTGTAAACACTAAAACTTGATGGTCGTCTGTTTCTTATTTTACCACTCCTTTTGCGAAGATAAATTCCGCATGTGCGACGATAAATTCCGCACTCATCTCATTCTGCAGACGTCCATCTTCCATTATGCATGTTATTATCTTCATATACTTTCACATGCATAGTAGATTGTCATCATAAGCTGAAGCTGATCTCCACAAGTACAACCTGCCATGTGCATTTGCATTCCAAAAGCAAATTAACTTATATGCACATCTTCAGGGGGAGCACTTGCAACTTATGATGACAATTCCTTTACAGACTTCACACTTTATATTCCCTGTTGAAAACTTCAAGTAGTTTGTCATCAATCACCAAAAAGGGGGAGATTGTAAGTGCATCTAGTGCCACCCCTAGTTGGTTTTGGAGTATTGACGACAAACCTAGTTGAGGGACTAATGTGTTTGTGAGAATTGCAGGAAAACACAGGTAGAAGTCCCTCATTGATTCGGTTTACTACCAGAGATGACCCCTAAAAATGAATGAAGACATTGAAGTCAAAGGTGGTATATGAAGATATTCACATTGAAGACTATGACAATAGAAGACACGTTATGAAGCCTATGGAACTCGAAGACTTAGATCTTTCGTAGTTCTTTTTATTTTTGTTGTGTCATAGGAACCACCGTACTGTTAAGTGGGGTCTAGGAGAACAAGTCAGAATGACTTAAGTGATGCCTAAATCAAAAACCTATGTCTTCGAGTGAAGACAATGAGAGCAAATCTTGTCCAGAGCCGGACAAGTCAGCTTTGCTTGTAGCCCAAGTAAAGTTGCCATGAGAGTTCGAAATCTGACCGTTGAGACACGTGTCAGTTCCTTAGTGACCCAGGGTCATTTCGGACAAATCAGGTCGGGTTGCCAAGTGGCTATAAATAGCCCACCCCCACAACCATAAACGGTTGGCTGCTCAGATTTCAGTGCACAGCTTTTGTCGTTTGAGAGCAACCCACCTCGAAGCCTTTGAGAGAAAATTCCTAGTGAGGAGAAAAGCCCTAACCACCCAGAGCCAGAGTAAATTGGGCATCACTTAAGTCTTCTTGTCTGTGTGATCTGAAGACTTATTACACTTGAGGACTGTGAATCCTCCAGACGGTTAGGCGTCGCGTTCAGAGCATCCAAGAGACATTGTGGATTGCCAGTGAACGAATTCTGTGAAGGTTTGGGAGTCTACCTTGAAGAATTACCAGAGTGATTGGGCGAGGACTAAGTGACCTTAGCTCAATGAGATTACGGTGAGGACTTGGTGTCCTGAACTGTGTGTTCAGGACTGGGTGTCCGGGACTGTGTGTCCTAAGGTTTAAATACCTAGCCGCTCCAACCAGACGTATAGTTGTCACAGCAACTAGAACTGGTCCAACATATCATTGTCTTCAACGAGTCACTGGTTTCATCTTCACTTCCTTCTCTTGTTGTTACTCATTGTGAAGTCATTGCGTGCTTGCTTTATCATTTGTCTTCACAACGTGAATGCATGATCTGTTTGGCTTCATAACTTCTTCCTACTTGATCCTTATTACACTGAAGCTGTTTGTCACTGTGCTTTCACTCTATTGAATACATGACCATGGCTGGCCTAGTGTAATCTAACTTCCGCTGCATAGAAATAGGCATAATCTTCACTGTTTGTCTTCATAACTCCCAAGTTTTGAAGACTTTCATAAAAATCGCCTATTCACCCCCCCCCCTCTAGTCGATATAACGCACTTTCAATTATGAATGCGCCGGAGATGCTCTTGCATTACAGGATCAAATTCTGCCATCATTTCAATTACTCCCAAAAAGTTCCCATTGTTATCTTGATATAATTTCTCATTTGCTCCTCGAAAAGTCAAATTATGTTTAACAAGAAATTTCACAGCAGCAACAATTCTAATCAAAACTTGTCTCCATCGCTTCTTCTCCCTTGCAATCTCTTCTTGCAAATTTTTATCAATTGTTTCCTTCTTACTTAGCCTCAACCTTACCTCATTCCAAGTATTCCTGTTAGTGATGTGCTCGGCACCATTCTCATGTAATTTGAGCTTCTCACTTAGATGTTTCCAATCCATCAATCCCTCGGATGCTAGCAAACTTTTGCTGTTCTTAGATTTGAACAATTTGTAGCAAAAACAATAAACTTTATTCACATGTTTAGAGTACACTAACCAACTCCGATCACTGGCCTCACCATTCCTTAGCTGTCTTGAGTAGTAAGCATATGAAAAATTCTTGCCTTTCTTATCCATGGGAAACACAAGATTGTACTCCCTTGTAGGTCATTTTTCAATGAGAATATCTCTTGATTTATTTTCAAGAATATTCCAAGTTCTAGGATCAAAAATATCAAAAGAAGAAGCCTGCTCATCTATGTTTCCATGGCCACTAAAGTTTCCGGTGTTCTGATTGGCATCAACACCGGCACGATTTTTCTCAAATGCATTCTCAGTCTGATCTGGTTGTTCGCCATTTGTGATATATATAATTGCGCAGAATTCGTAGCAGCATCCTTCCTCAGCATGAATTTATTCATATCCCCTTTCTGAGATCGAACTAACTTCTCTACTCGTTTCTTGTTAGTTCTTTTCTGATGACTAGATAGATGCTTTTTAGGCAACATGGCTACACTACCAATGGATGCAGCTGCAAGTGATGAGCGATGCAAAGAAAGAATCAGACACCGGATTGAGATTTTAAACTAAGAACATATAGCACGAGAAAATACAGTCGCTCGTCAGGGTTTCATAGAAATATAATTTTTATCTGAGATTACCTCTTGATCTTGATCTTTCCGACAATTTCTTGCCTGAGACGGACACAACGTGATCAGGGAACTAGCGATTTCAGTGATGCAGTTAGGTCATCGGCTAGTCAGGCACTCCGAACTGGATCAAGACAAACGGACGAGACGGAGACTGGGCGATGGTTCAGTGTGTGGCTGGCTACCTTCCTGGGCTCGCTGGAAAGAAAAGGAAAAGACGATTCAGGACGATTATGTTCCATGCGTGGCTGGCTACCTTCCTGGGCTAGCTGTGCGCCTTGGGTAGATGGGCCCTTTTTCTCTCTCTACTATGTCCCATGCGTACGTACTCTATACCAGATATGGGCCCCTATTTCGGCCGGGCCCTGGGCCGTCGCCCCTACTGCCCTGGGCCAGAGCCGGCCCTGCCGCTGCATAGAGGGGGAGAAATTTGGTGTTGACGGTAGCAAGATTGTTGATGTAGATTGCCGTCACGATCCTAGCCCCGGCGGCACTCCGGCACCACCGGGAGAGAGGGGGAGAGAGCCCCGCTCCTTCTTCTTCTTCCTTGGCCTCCCCCCTAAATGGGAGGAGAGTTCCCCCTCTGGTCCATGGTCTCCATGGCAGCGGAGGGGCACGTGAAGGAAATATACCCTAGAGGCAATAATAAAGTTATTATTTATTTCCTTATATCATGATAAATGTTTATTATTCTTGCTAGAATTGTATTAACCGGAAACATGATACATGTGTGAATACATAGACAAACAGAGCGTCACTAGTATGCCTCTACTTGACTAGCTCGTTGATCAAAGATGGTTATGTTTCCTAGCCATAGACAAAGAGTTGTCATTTTATTAACGGGATCACATCATTAGGAGAATGATGTGATTGACTTGACCCATTCCGTTAGCTTAGCACTTGATCATTTAGTTTGTTGCTATTGCTTTCTTCATGACTTATACATGTTCCTATGACTATGAGATTATGCAACTCCCGTTTACTGGAGGAACACTTTGTGTGCTACCAAACGTCACAACGTAAATGGGTGATTATAAAGGTGCTCTACAGGTGTCTCCGAAGGTACTTGTTGGGTTGGCGTATTTCGAGATTAGGATTTGTCACTTCGATTGTTGGAGAGGTATCTCTGGGCCCACTCGGTAATACACATCACTTAAGCCTTGCAAGCATTGCCACTAATGAGTTAGTTGTGGGATGATGTGTTACGGAACGAGTAAAGAGACTTGCCGGTAATGAGATTGAACTAGGTATTGAGATACCGACGATCGAATCTCAGGCAAGTAACATACCGATGACAAAAGGAACAACGTATGTTGTTATGCGGTTTGATCGATAAAGATCTTCGTAGAATATGTAGGAGCCAATATGAGCATCTAGGTTCCGCTATTGGTTATTGACCGGAGACGTGTCTCGGTCATCTCTACATAGTTCTTGAACACATAGGGTCCGCACGCTTAAAGCTCGATGATGGTTATATTATGAGTTTATGGTTTTTGATGTACTGAAGGTAGTTCGGAGTCCCGGATGTGATCACGGACATGACGAGGAGTCTTGAAATGTTCGAGACGTAAATATCGATATATTGGACGACTATATTTGGATACCGGAATGGTTCCGGGTGAGATCGGGATAATACCGGAGCACCGGGAGGTTATCGGAACCCCCCGGGAGGTATACGGGCCTTAATGGGCTTTAGTGGAAAGGAGGGGAAAGGAGCAAGGGGGGGGGCGCGCGCCCCCAAGCCCAATCCGAATTGGGAAGGGAGCCCCCCCCCCCTTTCCTTCATCCCTCCTTCCTCTTCCTTCCCTCTCCCTCTCCAAATAGGAAAAGGAGGAGTCCTACTCCTGGTGGGAGTAGGACTCCCCCCTTGGGCGCGCCTCCTCCCCTTGGCCGGCCCTCTCCTCCCCTCCTTTATATACGGAGGAGAGGGGCACCCCATAGACACAACAATTGATCTCTTGGATCTTTTAGCCGTGTGCGGTGCCCCTCTCCACCATAGTCCACCTCGATAATATTTGTAGCGGTGCTTAGGCGAAGCCCTGCGATAGTAGAACATCAACATCGTCACCACGCCATCGTGCTGACGGAACTCTCCCTCAAAGCTTGGCTGGATCGGAGTTCGAGGGACGTCATCGAGTTGAACGTGTGCAGAACTCGGAGGTGAAGTATGTTCGGTACTTGATCGGTCGGATCGTGAAGACGTACGAATACATCAACCGTGTTGTGCTAACACTTCCGCTTTTGGTCTACGAGGGTACGTGGACACACTCTCCCTTCTCGTTGCTATGCATCACCATGATCTTGCGTGTGCGTAGGAATTTTTTTTGAAATTACTACGTTCCCCAACAGTGGCATCCGAGCCTGGTTTTATGCGCGTTGATGTTATATGCACGAGTAGAACACAAGTGAGTTGTGGGCGATACAAGTCATACTGCTTACCAGGATGTCATACTTTGGTTTGGCGGTATTGTTGGATGAAGCGGCCCGGACCGACATTACGCGTACGCTTACGCGAGACTGGTTCTACCGACGTGCTGTGCACACTGGTGGCTGGCGGGTGTCAGTTTCTCCAACTTTAGTTGAACCGAGTGTGGCTATGCCCGGTCCTTGAGAAGGTTAAAACATCACTAACTTGACGAAGTATCGTTGTGGTTTTGATGCGTAGGTAAGAACGGTTCTTGCTCAGCCCATAGCAGCCACGTAAAACTTGCAACAACAAAGTAGAGGATGTCTAACTTGTTTTTGCAGGGCATGTTGTGATGTGATATGGTCAAGACATGATGCTATATTTTATTGTATGAGATGATCATGTTTTGTAACCGAGTTATCGGCAACTGGCAGGAGCCATATGGTTGTCGCTTTATTGTATGCAATGCAATCGCCCTGTAATTGCTTTACTTTATCACTAAGCGGTAGCGATAGTCATAGAAGCAATAGTTGGCGAGACGACAACGATGCTATGATGGAGATCACGGTGTCGCGCCGGTGACGATGGTGATCATGACGGTGCTTCGAAGATAGAGATTGCAAGCACAAGATGATGATGGCCATATCATATCATTTATATTGATTGCATGTGATGTTTATCTTTTATGCATCTTATTTTTCTTTGATTGACGGTAGCATTATAAGATGATCTCTCACTAAATTTCAAGATAAAAGTGTTCTCCCTGAGTATGCACCGTTGCCAAAGTTCGCCGTGCCCAGATACCACATGATGATCGGGTGCGATAAGCTCTATGTCCATCTACAACTGGTGCAAGCCAGTTTTGCACACGTAGAATACTCAGGTTAAACTTGACGAGCCTAGCATATGCAGATATGGCCTCGGAACACTTAGACCGAAAGGTCGAGCGTGAATCATATAGTAGATATGATCAACATAATGATGTTCACCATTGAAAACTACTCCATTTCACGTGATGATCGGTTATGGTTTAGTTGATTTGGATCACGTGGTCACTTAGATGATTAGAGAGATATCTATCTAAGTGGGAGTTCTTAAGTAATATGATTAATTGAACTTAAATTTATCATGGACTTAGTACCTGATAGTATTTTGCATGTCTATGTTTGTTGTAGATAGATGGCTCGTGCTGTTGTTCCGTTCAATTTTAATGCGTTCCTTGAGAAAGCAAAGTTGAAACATGATGGTAGCAATTACACGGACTAGGCCCGTAACTTGAGGATTATCCTCATTGCTGCACAGAAGAATTACGTCCTGGAAGCACCGCTAAGTGCCAAACCTGCTGCAGGAGCAACACCAGATGTTATGAACACCTGGCAGAGCAAAGCTGATGACTACTCGATAGTTCAGTGTGCCATGATTTACAGCTTAGAACCGGGACTTCAACAACGTTTTGAATGTCATGGAGCATATGAGATGTTCCAGGAGTTGAAGTTAATATTTCAAGAAAATGCCCGGATTGAGAGATATGAAGTCTCCAATAAGTTCTATAGCTGCAAGATGGAGGAGAATAGTTCTGTCAGTGAGCATATACTCAAAATGTCTGGGTATCATAATCACTTGACTCAACTAGGAGTTAATCTTCCTGTTGATAGTGTCATTGACAGAGTTCTTCAATCACTGACACCAAGCTACAAGAGCTTCGTGATGAACTATAATATGCAAGGGATGAATAAGACAATTCCCGAGCTCTTCGCAATGCTAAAGGCTGCGGAGGTAGAAATCAAAAAGGAGCATCAAGTGTTGATGGTCAATAAGACCGCTAGTTTCAAGAAAAAGGGCAAATGGAAGAAGAAGGGGAACTTCAAGAAGAATAGCAAACAAGTTGCTGCTCAGGAGAAGAAACCTAAGCCTGAGACTGAGTGCTTCTACTGCAAATAGACTGGTCACTGGAAGCAGAACTGCCCCAAGTATTTGGCGGATAAGAAGGATGGCTAGGTGAACAAAGGTATATGTGATATACATGTTATTGATGTGTACCTTACCAGAGCTTGCAGTAGCACCTGGGTATTTGGTGCTAGTTCTATTGCTAATATTTGCAACTTGAAACAGTGACTACGAATTAAGCGAACACTGGCTAAGGACGAGGTGACGGTGCGCGTGGGAAATGGTTCCAAAGTCGATGTGATCGCCGTCGGCACGCTACCTCTACATCTACCTTCGGGATTAATTTTAGACCTAAATATATTGTTATTTGGTGCCAGCGTTGAGCATGAACATTATATTTGGATCTTGTTTAATGCGAGACGGTTATTCATTTAAATCTGAGAATAATGGTTGTTCTATTTATATGAGTAATATCTTTTATCGTCATGCACCCTTAAAGAGTGGTCTATTTTTGATGAATCTCGATAGTAGTGATACACATATTCATAATGACAGTGCAACTTATTTGTGGCACTGCCGTTTGGGTCATATTGATATAAAGCGCGTGAAGAAACTCCATACTGATGGACTTTTGGAATCACTTGATTATGAATTACTTGGTACTTGTGAACCATGCCTCATGGCAAGATGACTAAAACGCTGTTCTCCGGAACTATGGAGCGAGCAACTGATTTGTTGGAGATCATACATACTGATGTATGTGGACCAATGAATGTTGAGGCTCGCGGCGGGTATCGTTATTTTCTCACCTTCACAGATGATTTAAGCAGATATGGGTATATCTACTTAATGAAACATAAGTCTGAAACATTTGAAAAGTTCAAAGAATTTCAGAGTGAAGTTGAAAATCATCGTAACAAGAAAATAAAGTTTCTACGATCTGATCGTGGAGGAGAATATTTGAGTTACGAGTTTGGTCTACATTTGAAACAATGCGGAATAGTTTCGCAACTCACGCCACCCGGAACACCACAGCATAATGGTGTGTCCAAACGTCGTAATCGTACTTTACTAGATATGGTGCGATCTATGATGTCTCTTACTGATTTACCGCTATCATTTTGGGGTTATGCTTTAGACATGGCCACATTCACGTTAAATAGGGCACCATAAAAATCCGTTGAGACGACACCTTATGAACTATGGTTTGGCAAGAAACCAAAGTTGTCATTTCTTAAAGTTTGGGGCTGTGATGCTTATGTGAAAAAGCTTCAACCTGCTAAGCTCGAACCCAAATCGGAGAAATGTGTCTTCATAGGATACCTAAAAGAAACAGTTGGGTACACCTTCTATCACAGATCCGAGGGCAAGACATTCGTTGCTAAGAATGGATCCTTTCTAGAGAAGGAGTTTCTCTCGAAAGAAGTGAGTGGGAGGAAAGTAGAACTTGATGAGGTAACAGTACATGCTCCCTTATTGGAAAGTAGTTCATCACAGAAACCGGTTCCTGTGACGTCTACACCAACTAGTGAGGAAGTTAATGATGATGATCATGAAACTTCAGATCAAGTTGTTACTGAACCTCGTAGGTCAACCATAGTAAGATCCGCACCAGAGTGGTACGGTAATCCAGTTCTGGAGGTTATGTTGCTAGACCATGATGAACCTACGAACTATGAAGAAGCGATGGTGAGCCCAGATTCCGCAAAATGGCTTGAGGCCATGAAATCTGAGATGGGATCCATGTACGAGAACAAAGTGTGGACTTTGGTTGACTTTCCCAATGATCGGCAAGCCATCGAGAATAAATGGATCTTCAAGAAGAAGACTGACGCTGATGGTAATGTTACCGTCTATAAAGCTCGACTTGTTGCAAAAGGTTTCGACAAGTTCAAGGGATTGACTACGATGAGACCTTCTCACCCGTAGCGATGCTTAAGTCTGTCCGAATCATGTTAGCGATTGCCGCATTTTATGATTATGAAATTTGGCAAATAGATGTCAAAATTGCATTCCTGAATGGATTTCTAGAAGAAGAGTTGTATATGATGCAACCAGAAGGTTTTGTAGATCCAAAGGGAGCTAACAAAGTATGCAAGCTACAGCGATCCATTTATGGACTGGTGCAAGCCTCTCGGAGTTGGAATAAACATTTTGATAGTGTGATCAAAGCATATGGTTTTATACAGACTTTTGGAGAAGCCTGCATTTACAAGAAAGTGAGTGGGAGCTCTCTAGCATTTCTGATATTATATGTCGATGACATAATGTTGATTGGAAATGATATAGAATTTCTGGATAGCATAAAAGGATATTTGAATCACAGTTTTTCAATGAAAGACCTCGGTGAAGCTGCTTATATATTGGGCATCAAGATCTATAGAGATAGATCGAGACGCTTGATACGTCTCCGTCGTATCTATAATTTTTGATTGTTCCATGCCAATATTATTCAACTTTCATATACTTTTGGCAACTTTTTATACTATTTTTGGGACTAACATATTTATCCAGTGCCCAGTGCCAGTTCCTGTCTGTTGCATGTTTTTGGTTTCGCAGAATATCCATATCAAAGGAGTCCAAACGGGATAAAAACGGACGGAGATACTTTTCGGAATATTTGGAAAATCTGGAGGGAAAATCAACACGAACCAGTGTTTGAGGTGGGCACTAGGTAGGGGGTGCCCCCCTAGGGCGCGCCCCTGACCCTTGTGACCCACCTGTAAGGCGGTTGACGCCCTTCTTCGGCCGCAAGAAAGCTAATTTTCGGGGAAAAATCACGGTGAAGGTTTCGTTCCAATCGGAGTTACGGATCTCCGGATATAAAAGAAACAGTGAAAGGGCAGCAAAACAGAACGCAGAAACAGAGAGAGACAGAGAGACAGATCCAATCTCGGAGGGGCTCTCGCCCCTCCCACGCCATGGAGGCCAAAGACCAGAGGGGAAACCCTTCTCCCATCTAGGGAGGAGGTAAAGGAAGAAGAAGAAGAAGAAGAAGAAGGGGGGCCCTCTCCCCCTTGCGTCCGGTGGCGCCGGAGTGCCACCGGGGGCCATCATCATCACCGTCATCTTCACCAACAACTTCACCTCCTTCACCACCAACTCGTCCCCCCTCTATGCAGTGGTGTAACCTCTCTCTTACCTGTTGTAATCTCTACTTAAACATGGTGCTCAACGCTATATATTATTTCCCTATGATTTATGGCTATCCTATGATGTTTGAGTAGATCTGTCTTGTCCTAATGGCTATTTGATGATCAAGATTGGTTTGAGTTGCAATGTTTTATTACTGCTGCTGTCCTATGGTGCTCTCCGTGTCGCGCAAGCGTGAGGGATCCCCGCTGTAGGGTTTGCAATATGTTCATGATTTGCTTATGGTGGGTGGTGTGAGTGACAGAAGCACAGGCCCAAGTAAGTAGGTTGTTTGCGTGTGGGATAAAGGGGACTTGATGCTTTAATGCTATGGTTGGGTTTTACCTTAATGAATCTTTAGTAGTTGCGGATGCTTTCTAGAGTTCCAATCATAAGTGCATATGATCCAAGTAGAGAAAGTATGTTAGCTTATGCCTCTCCCTCAAATAAAATTGTAATAATGATTACCGGTCTAGTTATTGATTGCCTAAGGACAAATAACTTTCTCGTGACAACAAGATCTCTACTAAAACTAATTTAGTTGTGTCTTCATCTAAAAATCCCCTAGCTTTTATTTACGTGCTCTTTACTTTCTTGCAAGCCTATCCAAAAACACCTACAAAGTACTTCTGGTTTCATACTTGTTCTAGGTAAAGTGAACGTCAAGCGTGCGTAGAGTTGTATCGACGGTCGATAGAACTTGAGGGAATATTTGTTCTACCTTTAGATCCTCGTTGGGTTTGACACTCTTACTTATCGAAAACTGTTGCGATCCCCTATACTTGTGGGTTATCAAGACCTTTTTCTGGTGCCGTTGCCGGGGAGCAATAGCGTGGGGTGAATATTCTCGTGTTTGCTTGTTTGCTTTATCACTAAGTAATTTTTATTTGATGTTCTTAGTTGTTCTCTATCTTTAGTTATGTATATGGAACACGAAATACCAAAAAAATTAGGTGTACTTTCTGCTCATGGAGATGGGGAACCTCCTAAAACCCTCGATGCTGGTTATGTGAAAGATATTATGTACTACTTTGATAATCCTGAGAAAACCCCATTTAATTATGTAATGGGAGTAACGTTGGATCAACGTGAATACTTTAGGGATTATCGCTTGACACAAAAAGGGAAACTATTATGGGATCAAATTCATATATTGAAGTGGTATGCTTGACAATTATGCGTGAGTTATGATTATACTTGTTGCTCTAGGATGAAGGCTCCACACCTTCCCTTTTCATGCAAATTCAATGATAATAAAACCTTAGCTTCTTATGCTAATGGTATATATGATTACTATGATGTGGAACAAATAGAAGAATTTGTTGCTTTTATGGGTGCTTATGAAATTGAATCTATGTGTAAAGAGTTTGAAGATTTTGATGATGTTGTTTATAGATCTAAAAATTTAGCTATCCTCAAATATTGCTATGAGAATTATGAATACAATTCCGAAAGTAATGCACTTATTGAGGAAGTCTCCGCTGTCCAACAAGAGACTAATATTTTGCAGGAATCTATGAAAGAAGAAATTGATGAAACTGTGAGCTCATTGGATGAAAAAGATGAGGAAGAGAGCGAAGAACAAAAGGAGAAAGAGCGGATTGATCACCCGTGCCCACCTTCTAATGAGAGTAACTCTTCAACTCATACATTGTTTAATTCCCCTTTGTGCTTACCGAAGGATGATTGCTATGATGACTGTTATGATCCCTTGGATTCTTTTGAAATATCCCTTTTTGATTATGCTTGTTGTGCTTGTGGCCAAGATGCCAATATGAATTATGCTTATGGAGATGAACTTCCTATATTTCCTTATGTTAAATATGAAATTGTTGCTATTGCACCCACGCATGATAGTCCTATTATCTTTTTGAATTCTCCAAACTACACTATATCGAAGAAGTTTGTCCTTATTAAGGATTATATTGATGGGTTGCCTTTTACTATTACACATGATGATTTTGATAGATATAATATGCATGTGCTTGCTGCTCCTACTTGCAATTATTATGAGAGAGGAACTATATCTCCACCTCTCTATGTTTCCAATACGATAAAATTGCAAAAAACTATTTATACTATGCATTGGCCTTTACTATGTGTGCATGAATTGTTCTTTTATGAAATGCCGATGCATAGGAAGAGAGTTAGACTTCATTGTTACATGATATATGTTACTTTGTGCTCACTACTAAACTCTAAATCATTGTTAATTAAAATTGTCTTTGATATACCTTGGGATCCGGGTGGATTCATTACTTCAGCACTATATGCCTAGCTTAATAGCTTTAAAGAAAGCACTGCCAGGGAGACAACCCGAAAGTTTTAGAGAGTCATTTATTTCTTTTGTGTGCTTTTATAAAGTTCAGAAATAAAAATAATGTGCCAAGGTTTGCCTTTAGGATGTTTACATTTGCTTGATGGTTTGTACGGTGCAGGACAGAAACTTTGGGTGTAGTGCGCGATTTTACATTTTTAGCTGGAACATCAAATGGTTCTGATTCTTTTTGCACTGTCTTCCTATACAAATTTTTTATTTTTCCTAATTTTTGCAGAAGTTTTCAAGTTTCAGAAGTATGGTGAATGTTCAGATTATTCTGTTTTAGACAGATTCTGTTTTTGATGCATAGTTTGCTTGTTTTGATGAAACTATCGATTCATATCAGTGGATTAAGACATGAAAAAGTTATATTACAGTAGACACAATGCAAAAACAAAATATGAATTGGTTTGGAACAGTACTTAGAGTAGTGATTTGATTTATTATACTAACGGATCTTACCGAGTTTTCTGTTGAAGTTTTGTGTGGATGAAGTGTTCGATGATCGAGAAGGTCTTGATGTGAGAAGAAGGAAGAGAGGCAAGAGCTCAAGCTTGGGGATGCCCGAGGAACCCCAAGTAAATATTCAAGGAGACTCAAGCGTCTAAGCTTGGGGATGCTGGGAAGGCATCCCCTCTTTCTTCAACAAGTATCAGTATGTTTTCGGATTCGTTTCGTTCATGCGATATGTGCAATCTTGGAGCGTCTTTTGCATTTAGTTTTCATTTTTCTTTTATGCACCATGCTGGTATGAGATAGTCCTTGGTTGATTTATAGAATGCTCTTTGCACTTCACTTATATTCTTTGAGTATGGCTTTATAGAATGCTTCATGTGCTTCACTTATATCATTTGAAGTTTGGATTGCATGTTTCTCTTTACATAGACAACCGCCATTTGTAGAATGCTCTTTTGCTTCACTTATATTTGTTAGAGCGTGGGCATATCTTTTGTATAAATAATTAAACTCTCTTGCTTCACTTATATCTATTTAGAGAGATGACAGGAATTGGTCATTCACATGGTTAGTCATAAAATCCTACATAAAACTTGTAGATCACTGAATATGATATGTTTGATTCCTTGCAATAGTTTTGTGATATAAAGATGGTGATATTAGAGTCATGCTAGTGGGTGGTTGTGAATTTTAGAAATACTTGTGTTGAGGTTTGTGATTCACGTAGCATGCACGTATGGTGAACCGTTATGTAACGAAGTTGGAGCATGAGGTATTTATTGATTGTCTTCCTTATGAGTGGCGGTCGGGGACGAGTGATGGTCTTTTCCTACCAATCTATCCCCCCTAGGATCATGCGCGTAGTACTTTGTTTCGATGAATAATAGATTTTTGCAATAAGTATGTGAGTTCTTTATGACTAATGTTGAGTCCATGGATTATACGCACTCTCACCCTTCCACCATTGCTAGCCTCTCTAGTACCGCGCAACTTTCGCCGGTACCATAAACCCACCTTATATCTTCCTCAAAACAGCCACCATACCTACCTATCATGGCATTTCCATAGCCATTCCGAGATATATTGTCATGCAATTTTCATCATCATCATATACATGACTTGAGAATTCATTGTCATGTTGCTTTGCATGATCGTAAGATAGCTAGCATGATGTTTTCATGGCTTGTCCATTTTTTATGTCATTGCTACGCTAGATCATTGCACATCCCGGTATACCGCCGGAGGCATTCATATAGAGTCATATCTTTGTTCTAGATATCGAGTTGTAATATCGAGTTGTAAGTAAATGAAAGTGTGATGATCATCATTATTAGAACATTGTCCCATGTGAGGTTATCAAAATAAAAGTGGCCAAAGAAGCCCCCCAAAAAAAGAGAGAGGCCAAAGAAGCCTACAAAAAATGAGAGAAAAAGAGAGAAGGGGCAATGTTACTATCCTTTTACCACACGTGTGCTTCAAAGTAGCACCATGTTCTTCATATAGAGAGTCTCTTGAGTTATCACTTTCATATACTAGTGGGAATTTTCATTATAGAACTTGGATTGTATATTCCAACGATGGGTTTCCTCAAATGCCCTAGGTCTTCATGAGCAAGCAAGTTGGATGCACACCCACTTAGTTTCAGTTTGAGCTTTCATATACTTATAGCTCTAGTGCATCCGTTGCATGGCAATCCCTACTCACTCACATTGATATCTATTGATGGGCATCTCCATAGCCAGTTGATACGCCTAGTTGATGTGAGACTATATTCTCCTTTTTGTCTTCTCCACAACCACCATTCTATTCCACCTATAGTGCTATGTCCATGGCTCACGCTCATGTATTGCATGAAAGTTGAAAAGGTTTGAGAACGTCAAAAGTATGAAACACTTGCTTGGCTTGTCATCGGGGTTGTGCATGACGTGAGTATTTTGTGTGAAGAAGATGGAGCATAGCCAGAGTATATGATTTTGTAGGGATAACCTTCTTTTGCCTTGTTATTTTGAAAAGACATGATTGCTTTATTAGTAGGCTTGAAGTATTATTGTTTTTATGTCAAATGATAGACTATTGCTTTGAATCACTCATATCTTAATATTCATGCCATGATTAGACATAAGATCAAGATTATGCTAGGTAGCATTCCACATCAAAAATTATCTTTTTTATCATTTACCTACTCGAGGACGAGCAGGAATTAAGCTTGGGGATGCTGATACGTCTCCGTCATATCTATAATTTTTGATTGTTCCATGCCAATATCATTCAACTTTCATATACTTTTGGCAACTTTTTATACTATTTTTGGGACTAACATATTGATCCAGTGCCTAGTGCCAGTTCATGTCTGTTGCATGTTTTTGGTTTCACAGAATATCCATATCAAATGGAGTCCGAACAGGATAAAAATGGACGGAGATACTTTTCGGAATATTTGGAAAATCTGGAGGAAAAATCAATGCGAACCAGTGTCCGAGGTGGGCACGAGGTAGGGGGCGCCCCCCCCCCCCCTAGGGCGTGCCCCTGACCCTCGTGACCCACCTGTAAGGCGGTTGACACCCTTCTTCGGCCACAAGAAAGCTAATTTTTGGGAAAAAATCATGACGAAGGTTTCGTTCCAATCGGAGTTACGGATCTCCGGATATAAAAGAAACGGTGAAAGGGCAGCAAAACAGAACACAGAAACAGAGAGAGACAGAGAGACAGATCCAATCTCGGAGGGGCTCTCGCCCCTCCCACGCCATGGAGGCAAAAGAACAGAGGGGAAACCCTTCTCCCATCTAGGGAGGAGGTAAAGGAAGAAGAAGAAGAAGGGGGGCCCTCTCCTCCTTGCTTCCGGTGGCGCCGGAGTGCCACCGGGGGCCATCATCATCACTGTCATCTTCACCAACAACTTCTCCGCCTTCACCAACTCTTCCCCCCTCTATGCAGCGGTGTAACCTCTCTCTTACCCGCTGTAATCTCTACTTAAACATGGTGCTCAATGCTATATATTATTTCCCTATGATGTATGGCTATCCTATGATGTTTGAGTAGATCTGTTTTGTCCTAATGGCTATTTGATGATCAAGATTGGTTTGAGTTGCAATGTTTTATTATTGGTGTTGTCCTATGGTGCTCTCCGTGTCGCGCAAGCGTGAGGGATCCCCGCTGTAGGGTTTGCAATATGTTCATGATTTGCTTATGGTGGGTGGCGTGAGTGACAGAAGCACAGACCCGAGTAAGTAGGTTGTTTGTGTATGGGATAAAGGGGACTTGATGCTTTAATGCTATCGTTGGGTTTTACCTTAATGAATCTTTAGTAGTTGTGGATGCTTGCTAGAGTTCCAATCATAAGTGCATATGATCCTAGTAGAGAAAGTATGTTAGCTTATGCCTCTCCCTCAAATAAAATTGTAATAATGATTACCGGTCTAGTTATCGATTGCCTAGGGACAAATAACTTTCTCGTGACAACAAGCTCTCTACTAAAACTAATTTAGTCGTGTCTTCATCTAAACAGCCCCTAGCTTTTATTTACGTGCTCTTTACTTTGTTGCAAGTCTATCCAAAACACCTACAAAGTACTTCCAGTTTCATACTTGTTCTAGGTAAAGCGAACGCCAAGCGTGTGTAGAGTTGTATCGGCGGTCGATAGAACTTGAGGGAATATTTGTTCTACCTTTAGCTCCTCGTTGGGTTCGACACTCTTACTTATCGAAAACTGTTGTGATCCCCTATACTTGTGGGTTATCAAGAACGCTTAATTGGACTTTCACAAGCACATACCTTGACAAAATTTTGAAGAAGTTCAAAATGTATCAAGCAAAGAAAGGGTTCTTGCCTGTGTTACAAGGTGTGAAGTTGAGTAAGACTCAATGCCCGACCACTGCAGAATATAGAGAGAAAATGAAAGATGTTCCCTATGCTTCAGCCATAGGCTCTATCATGTATTCAATGCTGTGTACCAGACCTGATGTGTGCCTTGCTATTAGTTTAGCAGGGAGGTACCAAAGTAATCCAGGAGTGGATCACTGGACAGCGGTCAAGAACATCCTGAAATACCTGAAAAGGACGAAGGATATGTTTCTCGTTTATGGAGGTGACAAAGAGCTCGTCGTAAATGTTTACGTCGATGCAAGCTTTGACACTAATCCGGACGATTCTAAATCGCAAACCGGATACGTGTTTTTATTAAACGGTGGAGCTGTCAGTTGGTGCAGTTCTAAACAAAGCGTCGTAGCGGGGTCTACATGTGAAGCGGAATACATAGCTGCTTCGGAAGAAGCAAATAAAAGAGTCTGGATGAAGGAGTTCATATCCGATCTAGGTGTCATACTTAGTGCATCGGGTCCAATGAAAATCTTTTGTGACAATAATGGTGCGATTGCTTTGGCAAAGGAATCCAGATTTCACAAGAGAACCAAGCACATCAAAAGACGCTTCAACTCCATCCGGGACCAAGTCCAGGTGGGAGACATAGAGATTTGCAAGATACATACGGATCTGAATGTTGCAGACCCGTTGACTAAGCCTGTTCCACGAGCAAAACATGATCAGCACCAAGGCTCCATGGGTGTTAGAATCATTACTGTGTAATCTAGATTATTGACTCTAGTGCAAGTGGGAGACTGAGGAAATATGCCCTAGAGGCAATAATAAAGTTATTATTTATTTCCTTATATCATGATAAATGTTTATTATTCATGCTAGAATTGTATTAACCAGAAACATGATACATGCGTGAATACATAGACAAACATAGCGTCACTAGTATGCCTCTACTTGACTAGCTCGTTGATCAAAGATGGTTATGTTTCCTAGCCATAGACAAAGAGTTGTCATTTTATTAACAGGATCACATCATTAGGAGAATGATGTGATTTACTTGACCTATTCCGTTAGCTTAGCACTTGATCGTTTAGTTTATTGCTATTGCTTTCTTCATGACTTATACATGTTCCTATGACTATGAGATTATGCAACTCCCGTTTACCGGAGGAACACTTTGTGTGCTACCAAACGTCACAACGTCACTGGGTGATTATAAAGGTGCTCTACAGGTGTCTCCGAAGGTACTTGTTGGGTTGGCGTTTTTCGAGATTAGGATTTGTCACTCCGATTGTCGGAGAGGTATCTCTGGGCCCACTCGGTAATACACATCACTTAAGCCTTGCAAGCATTGCAACTAATGAGTTAGTTGTGGGATGATGTGTTACGGAACGAGTAAAGAGACTTGCCGGTAACGAGATTGAACTGGGTATTGAGATACCGACGATCGAATCTCGGGCAAGTAACATACCGATGACAAAAGGAGCAACGTATGTTGTTATGTGGTTTGATCGACAAAGATCTTCGTAGAATATGTAGGAGCCAGTATGAGCATCCAGGTTCCGCTATTGGTTATTTACTGGAGATGTGTCTCGGTCATGTCTACATAGTTCTTGAACCCGTAGGGTCCGCACGCTTAAAGTTCGATGGCGGTTATATTATGAGTTTATGGTTTTTGATGTACCGAAGGTAGTTCAGAGTCCCTGATGTGATCACGGACATGATGAGGAGTCTTGAAATGTTCGAGACGTAAAGATCGATATATTGGACGACTATATTTGGATACCGGAATGGTTTCGGGTGAGATCGGGATAATACCGGAGCACCGGGAGGTTATCGGAACCCCTCAGGAGGTATATGGGCCTTAATGGGCTTTAGTGGAAAGGAGGGGAAAGGAGCAAGGGAGGGGGCGCGACCCCCCAAGCCCAATCTGAATTGGGAAGGGAGCCGGGCCCCCCCTTTCCTTCCTCCCTCCTTCCTCTTCTTCCCTCTCCCTCTCCAAATAGGAAAAGGAGGAGTCCTACTCCCGGTGGGAGTAGGACTCCCCCCTTGGGCGCGCCTCCTCCCCTTGGTCGGCCCTCTCCTCCCCTCCTTTATATACGGAGGAGAGGGGCACCCCATAGACACAACAATTGATCTCTTGGATCTTTTAGCCGCGTGCAGTGCCCCTCTCCACCATAGTCCACCTCGATAATATTGTAGTGGTGCTTAGGCGAAGCCCTACGACAGTAGAACATCAACATCGTCACCACGCCGTCGTGCTGACGGAACTCTCCCTCAAAGCTCGGCTGGATCGGAGTTCGAGGGATGTCATCGAGTTGAACGCGTGCAGAACTCAGAGGTGTCGTATGTTCGGTACTTGATCGGTCAGATCGTGAAGACATCAACCTCGTTGTGCTAACGCTTCCGCTTTCGGTCTACGAGGGTACGTGGACACACTCTCCCTTCTCGTTGCTATGCATCACCATGATCTTGCGTGTGCGTAGGAAATTTTTTGAAATTACTATGTTCCCCAACAGTAGGAGCCCCTCCGAGATTGGATCTCCCTCTCTGTTCTCTTCTGTTTTGCATTCCCCAGATCTGGCCGAAAATCGCTTCTTATATTCCGGGAGATGCGTAACTCCGATTGCGTTGAGATTTTAACATGATTTTTTTCCGGATATAAGCTTCCTTGCGCCCGAAATAGAGCTCCAACCGACGTACGAGGTGAGCACCACCCACCACCACGAGCCAGGCTCCTCTGGCACGCCCTGGTGTCTTGTGGGCTGTGTGGGCCTCCGTTTGTGGTGATTCAACTCCCAAAAATCACATATATTCCAAAATAATTCTCCATAAAATTGTATTGCATTTGGACTTCGTTTGATATGGATTTTCTGCGATACAAAAACATGCAAAATAGAGGAACTGGCACTGGGCACCGGATCAATAGGTTAGTCCAATAAATTATATAAAAAGTTGCCAAAAGTATGCAAAAGTTGTATAATATTGGCATGAAACAATCAAAAATTATAGATACGACGAAGACGTATCAGTCTTGGCCCGCACTTCTCTGCTTTGGTATCGCTTGGCCTGTTGTTGGTAAAATGCGGATCGGGCTTGTGTAATATCTTGCTCCTCTTCAAGGTCGTCTAGGTCGTCCTGCCGATCGAGCTCGGCTTCTCGCTCTTCGTACATGCGCACTCAAGGTGAGTCATGAATAATGTCGCAGGGCAAGACAGCTTCTGCGCCGTACACCATGAAGAAGGGTGTGTATCCAGTCGTTCAATTAGGCGTAGTCCGCAGCCCCCAGAGTACGGAATCGAGTTCCTCAACCCAGTGCTTATTTGAATCCCATAGGGAGCACACCAGTCTAGGTTTAATGCCGCTCATTATCAGGCCATTGGCTCGTTCGATCTGACCGTTAGTTTGAGGGTGGTAGATGGATGCATAGTCGAGTTTAATGCCCAAGTTAGCACACCAATTTTTCACCTCATCGGCCGTAAAATTGGAGCCATTATCAGTGATGATGCTGTGCGGGAGACCATAGCGGTGTACCACGCCGGATATAAAGTCAATCACTGGCCCTGCTTCAGCCGTTTTGACTGGTTTGGCCTCGATCCACTTAGTTAATTTATCCACCATAACCAGTAAATATTTCTTTTTGTGGCTTCCCCCTTTAAGGGGTCCGACCATATCGAGCCCCCAGACCGCGAAGGGCCAAGTGATGGGGATTGTTCTTAAGGAAGTGGGAGACATATGACTTTGATTGGCGAAAAGCTAACATCCCACACAACGTTGGACAAGGGCTTGTGCGTCTGCTCGGGCTGTTGGCCAGAAAAAACCTGTTCGGAAGGCTTTGCTTACGAGGGCCCGAGTGTGGCGTGATGGCCGCCCAGACCAGCATGTATTTCAGCCAAGATTTGCCGCCCCTCCTCTTCGAAGATGCACCTTTGGAGTACTCCTGTAGTGCTTTTCTTGTACAGTTCACCCTCGTGAACTTTGTAGGCTTTAGAGCGCCGAACAATGCGACGGGCCTCGTTTTGATCATCCGGAAGCTCCTGCCTATTAAAGTAGGTCAGGAAGGGTTCGGTCCATGGAGTAATAACAGCCATGATCTCATGAGCAGAGGGTGTTGCTTCGGAATCCGAACCCCCGATGATATCTGTATTGTGTTCGACTGATGGGGGTGTGGTCAGGTCCGCACTAGCGTCTCCGCTCTCGTCCTGCCATACCACGGATGGCTTGAAGAGCCTTTCCACAAAGGTATTAGGTGGGACGGGGTCGCGCTTGGCATCCATTCGGGCGAGTATGTCTGCTGCCTGATTACTGTCTCGAGGAATGTGATGAAATTCAATCCCCTCAAACCGAGCCGATATATTTAATACGACGTTTCAATATGCCGCCATTTTCAGATCTTTTGCATCGAACTCTCCATTTACCTGAGATATTGCGAGGTTCGAATTGCCACGCACCTCGAGGTGTTGTATGCCCATGGAGACAGCCATGCGGAGACCATGCAGAAGTGCCTCGTATTCGGATGCGTTATTGGAGTCCGTATACATGATTTGCGGCACGTAGCGGACTGTGCCCCCCATATGGGATGTGAAAATGACACCAGCCCCCAGTCCGGCTAGCATTTTAGAGACGTCAAAGTACATGATCCAGTTGGAGTAAGAACCGTACTCTTTAGGGAGCTCGGCTTCCGTCCACTCAGCGACGAAGTTGGCCAGCACATGAGATGTAATAGCTCGGCGCGGTTTGTATGTTATTTCAAACGGTAAGAGGTCGATGGCTCATTTAGCTATGAGACCGGTGGCATCCCTATTGTTTATGATGTCGTTGAGTGGTACTTCGGATGCTATCGTGATCGAACACTCTTAAAAAATAGTGTCGTAGTTTTCGGGGTGCCATAAAGACCACATAAGCTATCTTTTGGTAGTGAGGGTATCGGGATTTTCATGGTGTGAGGACCTCTGATACATAGTACACTGGTTTCTGGATGGGTAATTTATGTCCCTCTTCCCCTCGCTCGACAATGAGTACAGCGCTCACTACCTGGTGAGTTGCAGATATATAAAGCAACATAGGCTCACCAACACTTGGGGCGGACAGGATTGGGTTGCCTGCTAATAAGGTTTTTATTTCTTCCAATCCGGCTATAGCCGCATCTGTCCACTCGAAGTTGTCGGTGCGTCTAAGTAGTCTATAAAGTGGAAATATTTTTTCTCCTAATCTGGAGATGAAGTGGCTCAAAGCTGCCATGCACCCTGCTAGTTTTTGGACCTGCTTGAAGTATGTTGGTATGGCCAGTTGCGACAAGGCTCGGATTTTGGCTGGGTTTGCTTCACTTCCTCTATTGGAGACGATGAACCCCAGTAGCTTTCTGGCTGGGACGCCAAAAATGCATTTTTCCGGATTGAGTCGTATGTCGTATGTTCGAAGGTTGTCAAATGTGAGGCGGAGATCGTCCACCAGTGATTCGACGTGTTTAGTCTTGATGACCACGTCGTCCACATACGCTCAACTGTCTTGCCGATTTTTTTTCCAAGCATATTTGAATCATGCGTTGATACGTGGCACCAGTGTTTTTAAGCCCAAAAGGCATAGTGTTGAAACAGGAAGGCCCGTATGGGGTGATGAACGACGTTGCGGCCTGGTCGAACTCCTTCATTTTAATCTGATGGTATCCAGAGTAAGCGTCGAGGAAACACAATGAATCGTGTCCTGCAGTCACATCACTAATCTGGTCAATGCGGGGCAACGGGAAGGGGTCTTTAGGTCAAGCCTTATTGAGGTCCCTGGAATCGACGCAAAGGCGCCAAGATTTATCCTTCTTTGGTACCATGACCAAGTTGGCTAGCCAGTCCAGGTGTTTGATTTCTCTGATGAACCCGGCTTCGAGTAGTTTGGCTAGCTCCTCCCCCATAGCTTGTCGTTTGGGTTCGGAAAATCGCCACAGTGTTTGCTTGACTGGTGTGAACCCCTTCTTATGTTGAGGTTGTGTTCGGCCAGTCTGCGTGGGATCCCAGACATGTCTGAAGGGTGCTAGGCAAAGATATCCCAATTTTCGCATAGGAACGCGCGTAGGGCGGAGTCTACCGTCAGATCCAGCTGTGCTCCAATGGACGTTGTTTTATTATGATCCATCGGGTGTACTTGAAATTTAACTATTTCATCTGCTGGCTTGAAGGAGGTGGATTTAGGTCTCTTATCAAGAATCACGTCATCCTTGTCCACCGTGGATCGCAGGGTGGTTAGTTCTTCGACCGCAAGAGCTTCATATAGTACCTCAAGGGCCAAGGATGCGTCTTTGTTTTCAGCGCGGAGTGCTTTGTCCAGATGGGGTATGGCTTATTCCATTGGGCCCTGGCATTTTAAGCTTCATGAACCCGTAATGGGGTATGGCTTGGAAGCATGAGAAAGCATCCCGCCCTAAAAGGGCGTGATATCTGCTATTGAAGGGAGCCATGTGGAAGAGCAACTCTTCGGACCTGTAATTCTCAGGCGTGCCAAATACTACATCAAGTTTGATTTTCCCCGAGCATCGTGCTTCTCGACTAGGGATGATGCCTCGAAAGGTGGTACTGCTTTGCTCGATGCGTGCTATGTCAATATGCATTTTGTCGAGTGTGTCCTCATAGATGAGGTTAAGCCCACTGCCGTCGTCCATGAGCACTTTGGTAAGTCAGAAGCCGTCCACAATTGGGTTTAGAACCAAGGCGGCGGGTGCTCAGACTGATCGGGCCCTTGGTTCATCGTTCGCGGTGAAGGTTATTGCCGCGTCGTTCCATGGGCTCATTGTGGTTACTTGGTGATTTTTGGCGAGGTCACGGAGTGCCCTCTTACGCCGATTATTTGAAGAGAAAGTATCAAAGATCATAAAGACGTTAAGATTGTCATCCTCCGGAGAATGCTTCTCTGGAGTAGCGGTGGTGAGGATGGCCTCGCCACTTTTAGCCACCTGTCGGACTACCCAACATGCCCGAAGGCTATGAGTTGGTTCGGTGTTCGGCGTCGCATGTATCTGACAGGGTTTGTCGAGAAGTTCATCAAGAAAGGACCTGTATCCTACAAAGGGTTTGTTTTCCTTGTCGACAGGCTTATGATCAGATGCCTCGTAAGGGTGTACCCATTTTGCCCGGGCAGTGTACTGCTTAAAGGCAGCAGGTTCCAATTGGGTTTTTTGGGGCTTCCATGTGCTTTCCATCGCGCAGGACTTCCGTACGCCATGCGATAGTTCCGTGAAACTCTGTATGTGACGGCGGTCGAGGGCATTCCGAATTCCCTCATCGGTACAATTACGAAGAAAGACCGAGACGGCATCGTTGTCGCAACAATCTTTAATCTTGTTTTTGACAAGTAGGAACATGGCCCAAAAGTGATGGACCGTTTCCTGAGGTTGCTGTCGTATATACATCAGGTCATATATGTCTGGAGGGCCTGAATTACTTGGAGAGTATTGATTGTGGTGGGTGGGTGGGCTAAAACCTGAATCCCGACCCAAAATTGTGTCCGGAGCTTGTAAAATCTCCGAGGTCACTGGTTCAGGTCCGGGGGTCTAAACGCTCCCCGGTCCCTAAGTTCGACCCTGAGTTCGGGGGAGGCGGAGTCTCATCGAAAGGAAGAGCACCCAGTTCAATGGGTTCGGATATCTGAACGTAGCTAGTTTTTAACTTAGGGGATTCGGCTCGTTCCTCGACGACCGCCACCGGGTGAGTGATCGGCGGGGAATTGATTTCCCTCTGGTCAGGTTTAAGCCCGATCCGATCATAATCCATTGAAAGCCATAGGGCAGCGATGCGATCTAGCAGCTTGTTTAAGGACGAGATGTCCGCCGGATCCATCTTTTTGGAGTGTTCGAGACCGATGCGGAGGTGATGTTTGGCGATCGCGGGGGGCGCCGTTGGCTTGATGGTCATGCGGGCACCCACAGCGAAACCGCCGAGCTCGAGGACCTGTCCTGAAGTTAGGCTCCTTCCAGAGGTGATATCATTGTTGATGACAAGGCGAGCCATAAATCGCTTTTCGTGACTACACAACGGAGCTCTCAATGAAAGCGCCAATGTCGGTGTCAAAACCGGCAGATCTCGGATAGGGGGCCCAAGCTGTGAGTCTAAGGATCAATGGTAATAGGGAACAATAGAGACACGATGTTTACCCAGGTTCGGGCCCTCTTAAAGGAGGTAAAACCCTACGTCATGCTTGATTGTATTCGATGAGTATAAGGGTTACAAGAGTTGATCTACCTCAAGACCGTAATGGCTAAACCCTAGTTGTCTAGCCTATGATTATTCTGATCGTCTCTATGGACTAAAGCCCACGGTTTATATACACACCGGAGGGGCATAGGGTTGTACAGAGTTGGTTCGTAGAAGAAGGAAATAATACATTCGGACACCAAACTTGCCGTCCACGCATATAGGAGTCCCTCCCGGATACGGGGGATAGTCTTCTGTTTTATCTTCACGGCCCATCAGTCCGGCCCATATCGAATAGGCCAATCACCTGAGGATCCCCATATCCAGGACTCCCTTAGGGAGCGTGTATCCCTATTTAGGGTTCACACGATTGCGTCCCAGAGCCGGAGCAAGGATGCGGACGCGCTTCGAGGCACTTGATAGATGAGGCCAAGCAGACCGTCGCACGGCTTCCTCGGTTGCTTTGGAGTTGGCTGGGTAGGCCGTTGTTTGCTCCTCTGTACGAAGGGAGCGCTCCATGTTACCATTAATGGTGATAACGTTGTTGGGCCCCGGCATCTTAAGCTTTAAATAAGCTTAGTGTGGTGCCACATTAAAGCGGGCGATGGTAGTGCAACCGAGCAAGGCATGATAGCCACTACGGAAGGGTACCATCAGTTTTCTCAAAATAATTTAACCTTGACTTTAAATTTCTGAAACAAAAATAATTAGAACACATATGTATCAATTAAGACCAAGTGTAAGCCAAGTAAGAAACAAGCAAAGCTACCCACTTAGATATAAACTTCACATAAAACAATGGGAAAAGTTTTTGGATGCAATAATATGTCGGTATCAGTCTCTTCGAATGGTACAATGTGTTACAGATATGCTTTGCAACAATTTTATTGCTAATAAGTAAATTACCCTTCATCATTGGTCTTTCAAAATTATTTGTAAGATTTTTCTAATAGATGCATCAACAATAAAATTGTGACCAAATCTAAAAATAGGTAAATCACTTGCTAGACATACATCTTCATACACGTTGGGAGAGCATGATGTTGTATCACTTGAATAATATGCTATGTTTTTTAATGACTCTCTAATGCCTTGGCTTCCTCTTTTTCTTGAATAGATTCAGTACACAAACTATTTGATTCAGCTTTTTCAATAACCAAATTTTCTTTGTTATCTGAATCAATATTGTTCTCTTTTTGAATTTGCAAGGATTCTCGTTCTTGTCTAATTTTAGCCCACATCTCAGCTTAGGGAGCGTTAAGCTTTTTCATCTCAATTTCCATCCACTCCTCATGAGATTGCCCCCCAATGCTTTGAGACTCTTTCAGCAATGAGTTGACGAAACTTTGCAATCACTTAGGGGGTACACTGAATTCTACAATACGGGGTGAGTGCATCATTTGCACAAGTCTAGCCTTTACAGTAGCAAAATCATGAGGCTTACTGCCTTCTATTAGTTCCTAGCGAATATCATGGCACAAATCCCAAGAAAATGTAAGCTTGTTCTTGATTACCCAATTTGGATATGGTTTCTTCCCAATGCTTTTAGACTCTTTCGGCAATGAGATATCTCAATTCTGTAATTATGTAGGGGCAAGATCATATGCTACAGTGCTAGGTGAAAGCATATGTGCTCCTACAAGATTTTCACTTATTCGGCCATGACCATGAAGGTGCGGAGCCGAATTATGGATATCAACAGTTGCCTATGGTGCCGAAAAATTAGTAACATGGGCGTATCATATGATGTTTGAAGGTAATTTGACGAATAACTAGTAGTAGCATGGACAATTCCTATCCACCGGCATGTTTGGAATAACATGTTGCAAGTTAGTTGCCGATGAATAAAAAGGTCAAACACTTTGTTGCGTGCTATTAAAAGTTCCTACATGGGGTGTTTTAACTTGATTAGCCGAACTCATCAGGTTGTTCATCGGCCTAGGATTTGTGGGTTGCCGATGTGTGGGAGTTGGAATACATGTGGTGCATGTTACTAGTATCATAAGAAGTTGAAGCATGTAAATTACTTTGAATTGGCCTTTGCACGTAATTAGTTGCATGATTGAAAAAAATAGGGATGGAAAATAGAGTGTACTCATTAAACGATCTCGTAACACCATATGAATTATTTGCATCTACACAAGGGGATTGAGTATTCATATTGCCTTTGTAGATTGCAAGCCCTTGATGACGATCTCTTCGGAGCAAGAATGGGCTGGAGACCGTTCAAATCTTCGTCCCCAGCTGTAACGCCCTCGATGCGGCTATATCTCCCACGTGTCGAAGCACGACTTAGAGGCATAACCGCATTGAAAGCAATGTCGCAAGTGAGGTAATATTCACACAACCCATGTAATACATAAGAAAAAGAGATACATAGTTGGCTTACAATCGCCACTTCACACAATACATGAATAAAGCATTACATCACCCAGATACAATCAAGGTCCGACTACGGAACCAAAATAAAAGAAGACTACCCCAAATGCTACACAGATCCCCGATCGTCCCAACTGGGCTCCACTACTAATCAACTGGAAATGGAACAACATAACGAACACGATCTTCAACGAGCTCCTCCTTGAGCTCGGTTGCGTCACATGTACGGTATCATCGGCACCTGCAAACTGGTTTTGGAAGTAATCTATGAGTCACGGGGACTCAGCAATCTCACACCCTCGCGATCAAGACTATTTAAGCTTATAGGTAGGGTAGAAGGTATGAGGTGGAGCTGCAGCAAGCGACTAGCATATTTGGTGGCTAACATACGCAAATGAGAGCGAGAAGAGAAGGCAAAAGCACGGTCGAGAATCTATGATCAAGAAGTGATCCTAGAGCAACCTACGTCAAGCATAACTCCAACACCGTGTTCACTTTCCGGACCCTGCCGAGAAGAGACCATCACGGCTACACACGATGTTGATCCATTTTAATTAAGTTAAGTTTCAGGTTTTCTACAACCGGACATTAACAAATTCCCATCTGCCCATAACCGCGGGCATGGCTTTCGAAAGTTCATAACCCTGCAGGGGTGTCCCAACTTAGCCCATCACAAGCTCTCACGGTCAACGAAGGATATTCCTTCTCCCAGGAAGACCCGATCAGGCTCGGAATCCCGGTTACAAGACATTTCGACAATGGTAAAACAAGACCAGCAAAGCCACCCGAATGTGCCGACAAATCCCGATAGGAGCTGCACATATCTCGTTCTCAGGGCACACCAGATTGTCCAAACTTCCGGTAGGCCAACCCAGAGTTGCCCCTGGTAGCCACCGGCGGCTGACAAGTTGGACCAACACTCAGAGGAGCACTGGCCCGAGGGTTTAAATAAAGATGACCCTTGAGTCTGCAGAACCCAAGGGAAAGAAAAGGCTAGGTGGTGAATGGTAAAACCAATGTTGGGCCTTGCTGGAGGAGTTTTATTCAAGGCGAACTGTCAAGGGGTTCCCATTATAACCCAACTGTGTAAGGAACGCAAAATCCGGGGACATAACACCGATATGACTGAAACTAGGGCGGCAAGAGTGGAACAAAACACCAGGCATAAGGCCGAGCCTTCCACCCTTTACCAAGTGTATAGGTGCATTAATATAATAAGAGATATTGTGATATCCCAACAAAATAACCATGTTCCAACATGGAACAAGCTCCAATCTTCACCTGCAACTAACAACGCTATAAGAGGGGCTGAGCAAAGCGGTAACATAGCCAAACAACGGTTTGCTAGGACAAGGTGGGTTAGAGGCTTGGCTTAGCAATATGGGAGGCATGATAAAGCAAGTGGTAGGTATCGTAGCATAGGCATAGCAAAAGAGCGAGCAACTGGCAAGCAAAGATAGAAGTGATTTCGAGGGTATGGTCATCTTGCCTGAGATCCCGCAAGGAAGAAGAACAAGTTCATGAAGAAGACAAACGGACGTTGTCGAACGGATCCTCACAAACGCGACGTTATCGGAACTAATCCGAAGAGGCAACACAGGAAAGAAGCAAACAACATAGTAAACAACCACCGCATAAGCATGGCACGATGCGCAAACAAGTATGATGCATGTCCGGTTTAAATATGCATGGCATGGCAAAGTGCACAAGCAATTATACAAATTAAGTGGAGCTCAATATGCAACTCCGTTGCATATTGACGAAACACCACATCAATTATTTAGTTCCCTCCCGGTTAGGTACTCAACAATATTAAATGTTGGTTAACATGGTAAGAGGTGAGGCATAACAAAACTACACCATCTAAACAATTTAAATGGGGCCGGATATAACAAACAACAAATCCGGTAAATCCCCATATGCATTTAGCAAATTAAAGCAAACAACAATTTAAACCATCTTAATGTTGTTAACATGATGCGGATGACATGTTCAAGTTAATGCATTTTATAATTAATAGTTGACAAGAGCATTATGAAGCATTTGTCACCGTGGTGGAAAGAAAAGGGGTGCCACGACAACGATAACGAAAATGATGCCACTGCAGCGTTCCGGTTCAGGTAACTCGATTGAGATACCGATGTAAAGGAGAAGTGTACGGATGCGTGCAAAACATGGTGGGGCACCCCCGGAATATCGGGTGTCCCATGAGTCGATGATGGTGACAAGGCAAAAGAGGGGCAACGTGCACCGACAATTCGAGCACGAAGCAAGCACGAGCATCTCATACATCACACATGCATTCGTTCACGGGCAGTCGTCTCGGGGTATACCTTCAAAGCGTGCAATTCCGGAGCGAAACGAGTTCATAGTGGAAGTAGTGGTACTTTTCCGAAGAGGAACTTGATGAACCCAACATCTCCGAGGCGATGGTAGTCATACACGGCAACGGTAGGTTGAACTTGTAGGGTCGTCCATTTCGTGGTACATAGGTGAATCCATGAGAAACGGTAGTCGTACATGGTTCATCGAGGAACTTGACATTTCGGCCTGTAGTCGTTCGAGCGTCCGACGGTAATGGTACTCAGTCGTTTCGAAGAGGTACTTGGGGTCATTCGAACTTGCCGGTCTCGTCATCTCGAAGGGGTACTTGACGTTCTTAGCTATTCCGAAAACGGCGGTAGAGGTACACTTGTTGTAGGGGTACTTGTCGGATCCACGGCGACGATAGTCGTGCACGGGTCTCTGGTGATGGTAGGCGTACACACGTTGTAGTCGAACTTGACATTGCGTAGCACGTGTCTTCGATGATGGTAGTGGTACAGACGAAGAGGGACTTGATGAATCCAGTGTTCGGGGTCGTCGCGGTACTAGGTATCTTGTGGGGCTTCATGGTTCGTCGTGGTACTTGGCAAAATCCACGGGGTGGTCCTGGCGTGCAGCGAACAACAGCGCAATCCACAGGTGTAACGGTGGTCTTGGCGTCCAGCGACAACAGTTCAGGAAGGCAATGGCATGGCCGAAGGTGAGGTTACACCGGGGCTTGGGCGTGCACTCCAGCGACGGTACGACGGGGGACAGCGTACTTGACGGTGGAGGAGGAGGTTGGTGCAGGCCATGAGCAGCGGCGCGAGATGCAGCGAGGTCATGGGGGCGAGAGGCTTGGACGTCGGCTGCAGGGAAGCTCGGGCAGGGGAAGCATCCACCATGGGGACCGGGAGGAGCTCGGCTCTCCTCAGGCGTTGCAGGCTGCTGGTGGAGGACACACGCGAGCGAGGTGGCTCCTTCACGGTGTAGAGGAAACAGAGGACGGCTCGGGTCCGGTGACGAAGGAGAACGGCAGGATGATGACCAGGCTGCGCTGACACTTGGCGAAGGCGTGGCCATGGACGACGGTGAGGCGGGTCAAGGGCGGCGGCGCTCCTGGTTGCAGCGGACGGGATCCGGTGACGTGCGACTTCAGGGGAGCTCGATGAAGCTCCTCTCCTCGGACGCTTGGGAGACGGGGAGCTTGGTGAGGAGGAGGTGCGGGCGCGTCCTGTGCTGCAGAGGGAGGCGTGCGGGAGGCTGCGAGAGGAGGGAGAGAGAGAGACTGCGAGAGGATGGGGATCGGGTCGAGGGGAGAGCGATGGCGGCGCACGTGGGAACTAGGAGGAGGAGGTATCGAGCGGGAGGTTGGGCTAGGGTTAGGATGGGAGATCAGTTGGGCCGGTGCGGGAGGCCCAATTGGGCTGGACTGGTGGGAGTTCTAAGAGGCCAGCAGAGCAGGCTGCCTCTCTCCCTATCTCTAATTTGCTTTAACAGGAAACAAATAGAGAGAAGAAAAAATAAGAGAGGGTTAGGGAAAGAATATTTCAGAAAATAAAATATTCTTGAAGTGCGGAACTGTGCACAAATATAATAAAATGGTTTGGCAATATTTTAGAGATAGAAAAATAATTCAAGTTTGAATCAGATTCAAACTTGAGCCATTTTTTAA
Organism: Triticum urartu; assembly: GCF_003073215.2. NCBI lineage: Eukaryota > Viridiplantae > Streptophyta > Magnoliopsida > Poales > Poaceae > Triticum > Triticum urartu. The sequence goes on along the minus strand of NC_053026.1, from coordinate 314,091,554 downwards.
TCCAACCAAAACAAGTCCAAAGGATCTGAAAATTGGAGGAGGTGGTCCTGGCACGGTCTAGAATTTATAGGAAAAGAATGGACATTAAATAGAGAAGGGGAAAATGGGACTAGCAAAAGACAGGAAATAGAAGGAAAGGAAAAGGAGATGATGCATGGGACGAAGGCATGGGGAAATATTTTGCAAGTGTGTCAAGCTAATTCCACATAATTGGGATATTTACTATAGCTCTCTAAATATCGAGAGGATATATTATAAAGAGAATCACCATGTGAATTCCCTCGGTTTAAATGGACTGAAAATCCATACGGTTTATTTAGTTGAGTTGCAAAAGATTATGAGATGGAAAGATTAAAGACATGATGACATGATAACATGATGCAAATGCACATGATGCTATGATGAATGCAATGAACCAAACAAATCACACGACGAAACCCGGAAACCCTGGAAGGCATCTGAAGCTCCGGTCTTGGGGCGTCACACCAGCGGAGTCACCAAAAAGTGTGTTCGCACACGAACACGACACCATGTAGCCTGGACGCCGGGGATGATGCACTGCAGCTCACGTCAAAGGAGACCCGGCCAGAAGCACAGTGCGCAAGCAATCCGACAGACGTTTTTGTAGACCCAAAGCCCCACACGCCCGGGAAGGACCCTGCCAGGGCGCGGGGCGGCTATGGGCTGCCCTAGGTTGACTTGATCGCCCCTAGGGCCTCAAGGTTCGCCGCCCTGCAACAGGAAGAACAAATGAAGAACGAGGAAGAAGAAGAACAAGGGAAAAGGTAAAAGATAAACAGCGGTAGATGATTTGTTCGATTGTGTGTTGTCCGAGGCCGTCACCTCTCGTCTATTTATGAGGCGGCTGGACTTACCGTATAAGAAAAGACTTCAAATCCCATCCAAATCTTTTCAAAATTAACCGAACTCGGATTTAGGCAAATTAGAGATATCAGTTCGATTTTTCAATCTCACAGGCAACAAACGACCTCAGATGAAAATGATCCCAAAAGAAGATTTGGCCGTTTCGACACGACAAACAACTTCTATGTTGTACGTTTTTCGACTCAAGACCATCTTGAGGGCTGAATCGCTCGCGCGACCAATCAGACATCAAACACACACGTGTCTGATGCCTCGGGCCATTTTTCGCTCATGGTCGGTCCGTAGTGCATCAGCTCCAACTTTTGCAAATGACCTCGGATTGAGATAATTTATATGTCAAAATCAATTAGCTGGACGAAAACAATGCATATAGCAATTTTTTCATACGACGTCATCTTGAAGGCACCATTGGCCAAACAATACTCAGAATGCAAAATCCTATAGTTTCAGCCCTTTAGATGAGATTGGATGATAATGACTCAAACATCAAAGTTTCTTATTTTGATGATACAGAACCTTTTCATTTGAGGCAATCTTAATTGTGTTATGTGACATGCCAACATATATTGTCAACAGGTAGCCGGTGTGTGTGGTACGCCAACGTGCGCCAGCTCACACGCGGGGTTTCGCATTAGTGCAGGGCCTGCTGTGAGTATAATTTTTCCAAATGATAAATGCCACGCGTATGGCACAAAGCACTCCGGCCCTTACATTTCTGACAACCAAAGTTGTCATCCAAAAAGAAAAAACAAACCCAAAAAAAAAACTGAAGCTTACCATCCGAAAAAAAAGTTGTCATGCTGGACAATTAAAGTTGTCATTCTCATGTCACTAAGCTTGCCATAAACCCCAAAAATAGAATCGGTATGCAGCACTTGTTCCTGCACTATGAGAAAAACAAGCAAAAAAATGTTGCAACATTTAAGCACATACATGCAACATTTTAATGTATGCACCCAAGCCGGCTCGCGTTAACTGACCCGGCCGCATGCGCCTACCCCGAGTCCCGTGAACGAAACAACTTGGCACGGCGTGTGTCCGGGTCGGCCAAACGAAACAGGCTGGTACCACCACGAACGAAACAGCCAACCAAAAAGCAAAAATTATGAACCCTGATAAGTGCTACACGTGTGACACGAACGCATGGCAACTCTGAACATCAACAGCAGCCAAACATGACCGAAAATGTGCATACAACCTCAAACGCCAAAAACCAATTTCAGTTCAATGGACAATACGGTCGATCATATACAACTCAATAATCAAACTCCTTGGTGCTAAAACAAGGCAATCACGCTCTTGTCTGGAAAAGATCTTGGAGATCGATTATATCAGCGAGAACTCCTGCAGCGGTGGTGTCGTTCCCGGCTCCTGCACCCTGGATCACCAGCGGGGAGCTCTCGTAGCATCTGCTGTATATCTCCACCTGATCAGGAGAAATGATGCATTTGTAGGTAAGACACTGGTTTTCAGAAAACAAAAGGTGAACTTTCGAAGTAGCAGAGCAAAAAAATTGGAGACCAAACATTCAGGACGCTAATTGATTTGATAATTCATGGGTCAGCACCACTTTGAACATTAAAACATGTAAGACTTGATTCTCTGTTGTTCCAAAAGATATCTATGGAAACTAGTAGAAGCTGAGATTTTTAATCAAACTGCTTCTAGCACATTATAAGCCAGTTTAAGCAGTACTGACTTCGGTACTTTTAGTGTACCTCTGCTTATCCCAAGTTTATCCCAAATTGTCAACTGCACCAAAAAGAAGGGGCAATGCAACCAGTAAAAGGTAGAGCATTCTTTGCATCAATTAATGGTCTGGAAGGGTTGACAAGATACTGGCCCGTCTAGTGGAAGGCAAAAGAAACCCTACTCAGACCCAATAGGCAGGCTATGGCTTCTCTCACCATGCTTGTCTCTGGACAATCTGGAACGAAAGAAATGCTTGGATGTTCTGCAACAGGTGTGTCCCGCCGCCAATCCTTCTTAGCACCATCATTGAGGCCAAGCTTTGGGTTACCGCAGGCGCTAAGAAACTAGGGCCTATCATTTTTCATGAGTAAGTGTCATGCCGTTTTTATGGGTGCTTTGTAAAACTCTAAACTCTATTCTCTCCTTATTTAATGGATTTGGGAAATCTCATGCCTCCATTTCGAAAAAAAAGGCTGCTGACAGAGAAGTGGCATATGACAATGAACGAGCAAGAAAGAGAAAAATATAACATACCACATTGTCACTTCCCCTCAACCTTCCCAGTGCAGAATCTTTTGGGACCTCTTGAAGGCCGACTTGGCACCTACAAAATGGGGATATCAAGAACATTGAGACTAACCTACCAGCATGCACAAAATAAGCATTTAAAGAAAATGTCAAACAAACATCATGGTTTTTTATTTCAGCAAATGAGCAGAAAATAATTACTGATGTAGTTTTGGAGAATAGATTGGAGGTTTTGATGTACAGGTAAAAGCACTGAGTGATGATGCAAAAGGACATTGCACAATGCACAATGCCCATCAAATTGGGCAGGATACATACCCTGTGTTTCCAATGACACAAACATAGCGCAGAACATTTCCCCTCAAAGATGCTGCCTTGACCTTTGCTTCAATCGTCTCATCAAGTTTTGCCAACCCACTCTCAAGGAAATCCGTTGTGGGCATAACCTCAGGTCCTAACTCACTCGGATATAAACTCTCAACCTGAAGAGAACTACAAAATTAGCTCATCTAAATAGTATAGAGTACCTATTCAGTTACACAAATTTCCACACTAGAATGTAGGACAGTATATATGATGCAGCTTTCCGGCAAAAATAGGAACTCAAACAAGCAATGATTTTTTTAGGATAAAAACGGAAACTATTGGATCAATCAAATAATATCTTTACAGGCATTGGAGGGTAGTTTTTCAAACTGTAGCATGTTATCTAATCTACTCCCTAGTAGTCAAGAGAAGTCCTATGAATTAAAAACTAAGTGCCAGCATATGAATATATGAAGCAAGTTATCGCCAAGTAGAGTGATTTGGAAAGGAATTGATTCACCCAGAAGCTACTTGATTGTTTGTGAACAGTCAGACTAAGAGTAAGGTGGAACATGCATATTGGTTAAGCTATAACAACGAAAAACAGCACTCCGTGCACAAGGAACCATGTTTGTACAAAAACAAGCACATCAGAATAATTCAAATTGCTGAACAGTATTTTAGATAGGCATACATTGATATTCTCCATGCTGATCTGCTGCCCGAGAAGCCTAGCTAGGATCAACGCCTGCACATATACCGAATATGTTTGACAAATTAAAAAAGGATCAAATGGAAGTTATTAAACATTTGAAACCTGAACATAAGTTCCCTTTCTAGAGAAACATAATATTATTTGATGTACACCAAATATAAATGGCTATCCGGAAGGTGAAGGTATTTAAATTCAAAATAGGATAAGTAGATAAAGTAGGCCTGTCCTGTTTGAATTGGATGGGCATTTTGTGTATTTGGTTGTACTGGTTAAGTTTTTTTTTTCTATCGGATCCTAGCAATAAAACATGAACTCATCAAAAGTAACATGCAACAGCAGTTAGAATATACATATCAGTTCACTACTTCACTTAACAGAAGAAGAAAAATACTGCCAAAGGCTAAACAAAGACACAAGTAAAGTGAACTATGTCGATATTCATGAGTAGAACACAGCTAACTAACTCAATGCATGAAGAGACGTGAGCTATCTAACCTTTCTAGCCACATCCATCCCACTGAGATCATCACGTGGATCTACAAAAAATAAACAGCAGGGTAAATGCACTTTCCTATGCAAAGCATAAGTTAAGCAAAGTACCTAGTCCTTAGTTAAAAACCAAAGTATATTCACTTTTAGCATGCTTTCACAAAGAAAAGTCAAACACAAAAATATAACTCATTTAGTGAACTGGTTTTTCTGATTTCTTGTGTTTTTAGTAAAGTAGGTCAGGCCTATAGCTACGTTCCAAAACCTCATGCCTTAAGACAACCACAAATGCACGTTTTAGATTTTATTTCTAAAGTTTACTAATGAGAAGTAGAAAAATAGCATGAGAGAACATCAGTATATTTCCATCCTATAGTCTAAGCTTTACCAATTTTCCATATACTCATCAAACAGCGGTCTGTTAGAAGAACTATATATATTAATATGGCATAATACAGATAAATGTAGCAACATATTGCTTCAGTCCGAATAAAATTATCCATTCTCCTTCCAACCCAATGATACAACTATACAACTATCTTTTACTTACGTACCATAGTTTCCTGGAAATAAGCTTATAGTATCAACGTAATTTTCTTCTCATTGACCAATGGTAAACAACTAGACATATATAAATATCATGATGACAGATATGAGGTGAGTATACATCTTTTAGACCTGGTTCTGTATAACCAAGAGCCTTGGCAGTTTTCACAACTTCACTAAATTTTTTTCCATCCTCCAGCTCACTCATCACATAGCCAAGTGTACCTGCAATAGTGTATTAAGGAAAGAGTGTATTGTATTGTTATTTGTAAAACACTGCATTATCATAACAAGCATGCTACAAATTATGTACCACTCAGACTGCCAACGATTCGGGAAACTGGATCTCCAGATGCAATAATGCGGGTTACAGAAGCTATTACAGGCAAACCTGCTCCAACCTGGAAGTAAGAATTGCAAAGATTGGTGGATGTCCTTTGTAAAAATTGAAACATCAGATATCAAATAAACAGTGGAAAGAACCAAATAAGATAATGTAATATACATGGTTTGACTCCTGCAGTCCAGTCACAATATCTTTTTGACATAAAATGAACAAGAATAATGCATGAACATGAGTGATGAACAAACTATCAGAATACTTCACAAAAAAATGACCAAATATACAATATGAAAAGAGCAAGAAATCAAGAAATGATTACTAGTAGCTTGTGCATACAGTAGATTCAAATCTTATCTGACGGAAGTGGGACGTCAACTTTTTAAAATCCTCCTGCACAAAAAGCAAGCAAATCAGGTAAAGCACATATGAAATTTATCTCATTGACTGAATATAAACCAGTGAATCTTATACATCACTTGGTAAGACTAGGCGTCAAGATGGCCTTACATAAGCACATGTAAGAGGTTTTTTGTTTGCCAAAACAACGCAGCATCCATGATCCACGGCATCCTTCAGCACACCAACAGTGTCATAAGTTGCAGAACAATCAACTATCACCAGACCTGCAAAAAGTGTTCAAGTGTAACACAAGCAGTAAAGAAGATCAGTAGATGGATAACAGGAAAGTATCACCAAAATCATCAAACAGAGCAAAGCTGGGATCTTCATTTTTTATGTTTTCTATTGATTGAAGCAAATAACGTGGCAGGCATAATATATGGTGTGCGAGGGAAAATGGGTTGGTGTGTTGTCTGTGATATACAGTACTATGAGCAACAGAGTGCAGAATTAACAAACCGGTTGTTCTTCCAAGCATGGTAGCAGCATCGATTACTTTCCCCATTGCCTCCGGCTTGTTGAACACCTGACAGTGCCCTGGAATTCCACAACCAATCCAAGCATACATCAAATTCCATTGCATGTACGGGAAGAAAAGTAGATTAACCTCCGATCGATGCCGTATTTTTTACACATAGTATTCTGATGAATGCCGTACCCACTCGCGCCGCAGCATAAGGATCGATGCGGATGGAATGAAACTTTACATACCGCGAGCGAGCAGCGAGGACAGGGGCGAGCCGGCGGACTTGGCGGAGCAGAGGTCGTTGAGGAGCGCGTCATCGAGGCCGCTGGCGCGGACGTCGTCTGCGACGAGCAGCGAGGAGCTGTCGGCAACGCCCACCACCCGGATGGCGACGCCCTATAATCAGAAGCAGGTAGCACGCATGAGCGCCGCCGAATCGGGGAGGGGAAAGCGGCGGGTGGATGAACCTGACCTGGTTGGCGTGGAGAGGTCTGCAGGAGACGATGTGGCGGAGGAGGTGGCGGCCGACGCCGCCGCAGCCGAGGAGCACCACCGGCAGGACCGCCCTAGCCTGCGCCTGCGGCATTTGGAAACTCGGATCGGCTTCGATTCGTCTCGTCCAGAGAGGAGCTGCGGGAGTGTTCCTAGCGCCGGCAGCAGAGTTTTTAGCTGCTGCGTTGGGGGTTCGGCCGTTTGGGCCGTACCACACCAACGTTGTTACCTACCGCGGCATGGCCCAGTCGTATGCCGTGGTCGCTGACATATGTTGTGATTCTCCTGAAAAAATACGGTAGCAATGCAATTTAGCGAACGTTTGCTGGGATGGCATTTGCGAACGTTTGTCACCGGGTTTTATGCAGCGGGAATATGACAATTCCTTTCAGCGAACACAGCAATCTTTCACAGCAAAATCCTTTTGTTGCCATAATTTGTCACGTGTTTCTGAAGGAAATTGCCATGTATATTCTAAAGAATTTGCCATAAATAACATTCGCAAATGCCATCCCCCAGTAGTGAACATTCGCGGGCTAAAGAGGTCCAATAATCATGTTGTGATTTTGCTTTAAAATAAGGGGTGTGATTATAGCTACATTTTAACCATCCAACAAACTCTAGTAATAAAACCAAAAAAAAACAACCAATTCTTTTTGCGAGAAAACCCCAACCAAATCTGCAAAACCAGCTTATCCAAAACGAGATTGCCATAATCCTCAGATACCAAACACGTAGCAACGTCCGTTAACTAGAGACACGGGTCAATTATAAGAAGGAATGAGATTAATCACGTGCAGAATACATATCGGTTCACAAAACCAGGGCAGGATCATCATCATCACTCATCAGGCTCAGGCCAGGAGCACCTGACATGGTATCATTTTCACATAGCATAAAGGGTTTCCTCGTGTGTACATTCAATCATTGATACAACATAGTAGCAGTGTGATAACAGCTCAAAGATCGAGCTTACAAAGACATGTCAACACTCTGGCAGCATTTTAACATGCCTACATATTCCAGTCATTTGTCCAGCCGCTAGTTGCTTCTGCGGCCCTGCCAATCCATTGGAAGCCTTCAGGACTGCAATCCCGCGAGCAAAATAGCACTTGTTAGTGTCATGCATCATTTATTTCTGAACATCAAAGTCATAATGCAACTATGCTGAACGCACACAGGGAAAGGCTTGAACTACTTGAACAACACAAAAATAAACACCAGAGCAAAGTTGACAAAAAAAAAATTCCCATTCCAGCCCTGAGTGTTAGATAGAAACCTTGCTGGCTATGTTGTTGGAGAGCCAGTCCAACCCTTCATACAGACCCTCTCCACTTGTGGCGCAAGCACTCTGGATATACCTGTGATAGAATGGGAAATAACACCAAGCTTATCAGCAAGCCTTCTCCAACTAGCAAAATTATCATCTAGGTATAAAATCAGCAAGGGTCAAATACCAGTGTCGCTGACGCAGAGAGTGTAGACCAAGCTTATCTGTTATTTCAGCAGCATTCATGGCATTGGGAAGATCTTGCTTGTTAGCAAAAACAAGCAATACAGCATTGCGCAGCTCATCCTAGTGACAGTTAGCAAACATTACCGAGGGAATTCGGTAAAAAAAATATTACTGTGGGAACTGACTTCACAGGCAGACATAGATAAGATTCAAAAGAATGATATACCATTGTAAGGTGAGCAAAGTATATGATAATATAGACTTATTAGTTATAAATGGTGCAAAATCAAGTTCTCAAAATCACCATATGTAAAGCATGCAAAGTATTCTAGTTGCCGGGACACAGTATTATTGATATCCACAAGATGTACATGTACCATGTGCAATAAGATAAGATTCTTCATGCTGTAAATTTTTACACATTACTCTGAATGTAATGTTTAATACTTCTATAATACATGAGTTTCCAAAAATTAGACCGCACATCTACAGAAGATAACACAGTCCAACATTTCAACAGGTATATATAGCACTTGCCTCATTCAGCATCCTGTGGAGCTCATCTCTTGCCTCAGCAATACGGTCTCTGTCGTTGCTGTCAACAACAAAGATAAGGCCCTGAGTGTTCTGGAAGTAGTGCCTCCACAAAGGCCTTATCTGTTTTGAAAATGGCATACATAAATCATCAGCTTGTCTTTACATAAATAGACTTTTGTCAATGAAACGCTTTAGTAACTGCAAACAGGTGATTAGCATTTTATTCATGTGACGACAAACAAGGAAATAACAGCCAAAGAGTGACCCAAGAAGAAGAAAAGAGCAAAACCCTCACCTTGTCCTGGCCACCAACATCCCAAACAGTGAAGCTGATGTTCTTATACTCTACTGTCTCCACGTTGAACCCTTGTGTAAACAAAATGTCAAAACGATATCGTCAGCGATATAATCCTTACTTCTGCCTCCCAACCAAAAGAAGAAAAAACAATGAGTAAGCAACCACAACATTAACCCCTACTAACAGAAGTACAAACATCCTTAATTCGGCAGGTACTTCACTACTAACAGAACTAACATCTGAAATAGGAGCCATATTGCAATAGAAGGCCCTAACTGGATCGCTGCCAACGGGTTGGATTTGAAATGCAAATTGCTACTTTTCTCTACTTATTATTCTGGCAAACCTGAACATGTTTGACTATACGGATTCTAGGACAACTTCTAATAGCAACTTAAGCTGCTGAACCTAACAAAATAGCTCTAACCGAACGAGAGTATCCCAAAATCTTTGATTCAACATACGCACCAGGCAACCACAGACAGAAGAAGCAGTAGCTAAACGATATAGGGGGTTCAACTGGCACAGGTACAAAATCAATTGTTCGTATAGAACCCAACTGGTACCAGGCTACCAGCACAGAAATCTAGCACACTAGATTAGACAGAAGTGAAAGAAAGCATATGGATAATTCAGTGTTCTAATTTTTCTCATGTATATACTATACTAACGGAGGAAGCAATTCATGCGAGCCCGGCCAGCGGTTCCACCGCACATACGATTTGGGCGTGTGAGCGTGAGCGCTACAGGAAGAAACCGGAAGCAGAAAATAGCAGCGCGGCGAACAGCATCGGTACCGATGGTGGGGATGGTGGTGACGATCTCGCCGAGCTTGAGCTTGTACAGGATGGTGGTCTTCCCGGCGGCGTCGAGGCCGACCATCAGGATCCGCATCTCCTTCTTGGCGAACAGCGCCCCGAACAGCGTCCCGAACGACAGCCCCATCGATCTCCCTACCAAACTTCTCCTCCGCCGCCTCCTCCTCTCCTCTCCTCTCCTCTTCTGTCCTTGGATGGAATCGCCCAAAGCACAAGCGAGTAGAGGCTACGGAGACGCAGAGGGAGGTGTGGTTGCCTTTGGAGAAGAAGAGGAGAGCGTGCGTCCTACGCGAGGCGGAGGGATTCGTTTTGACTGACGTCCGGTGGACCCAGCATGTAAGCGAGATGTGAGAGGGCCCCCTACGTGATTTTTTTTAGGGGGTTTGTGGGACCAAGTTGCCGCTGAATAAGGGCGGCGGCGGGATGGAGCTGGGCCGTGGACTGGGCCAAAATCACTTTGTGTGTTTTTTTAGGAAAACCTTCAATTTATTCATCATCAATCATCGCAGCACAACGAATATCAGAAATAAACAAACACGTTTAGATCCTTAGATCACCCAGCGATAATTTCAGGCCGTGAAGCGAACCGAAGGTGCGTCGTCGTCATCTCCTTTTCCTCATCGAAGCTGGACAAAACTCACTGTAATAGATAGTGTGGAAGTCGGCGTGCTAGGGCCCCACAGGGCCAACAAACCAGAACAACTACTGCCGCCGATGACAGAAAATCGTAGATATGAAGGATTCAACCTGTAAACACACAAACGAAGACGTTATCCAAGAAGATCCACTGAAGACCGACACCGACCAAATCCCTCGAGATCCGCCGGAGACATACCTCTACATGCTCTCCGATGATGCTAGATGCGCCACCTAAACGGGGGTTGGGAGAAGAGGACATTATTTCTTCTCTAGGGAGCCACCGCGTCGCCTTCTCGAGCAGAACACAGACCCTAACCAAACACAAAAAAACCACCTAAAAATGAAGCAGGAGCCCTCTCGCCGGCAAGGGCCAAAATTTGCCGCACCTCCATGGCCCTAAGGCCACAAGACATGAAGCAGATTGGTAGCAGCGCCGACGGGAGGCAGAGGGAACCCTAATCGCCTTAGCTATCAAGGGTCGCGAGTGAGGGGTGTGTTATGTTTTTTCACACACCCACTTCTGGTCAAAATCACCCTTTAGACTTCCTCATAGAAGTTTAGCACAATTTGACCCATTTAAAAAGTTTAGCACGATCTAACCCTCGTGCCCATGAAGGAAATATGCTCTAGAGGCAATAATAAAGTTGTTATTTATATTTCCTTATATCATGATAAATGTTTATTATTCATGCTAGAATTGTTTTAACCGGAAACTTGATACATGTGTGGATACATAGACAAAACACAATGTCCCTAGTAAGGCTCTACCAGACTAGCTCGTTAATTAAAGATGGTTAAGTTTCCTAACCATAGACATGTGTTGTCATTTGATCAACGGGATCATGTCATTAGGAGAATGATGTAATGGACAAGACCCATCCGTTAGCTTAGCATAATGGTCGTTAAGTTCTATTGCTATTGCTTTCTTCATGACTTATACATATTCCTTTGACTATGAGATTATGCAACTCCCGAATACCGGAGGAATACCTTGTGTGCTATCAAATGTCACAACGTAACTAGGTGATTATAAAGATGCTCTACAGGTATCAACAAAGGTATTTGTTGGGTTGGCATAGATCGAGATTAGGATTTGTCACTCTGAGTATCGGAGAGGTATCTCTAGGCCCTCTCGGTAATGCACATCATAATAAGCCTTGCAAGCAATGTGAGTAAAGAGTTAGTTGTGGGATGATGCATTACGGAACGAGTAAAGAGACTTGCCGGTAACGATATTGAACTAGGTATAAGATACCGACGATCGAATCTCGGGCAAGTAACATACCGATGACAATGGGAATAACGTATGTTGTCATTACGGTACGACCGATAAAGATCTTCGTAGAATATGTGGGAACCAATATGAGCATCCAGGTTCCACTGCTGGTTATTGACCGAAGAGGTGTCTTGGTCATGTCTACATAGTTCTCGAACCCGTAGGGTCACGCTTAACGTTTGATGACGATTTTGTATTATATGAGTTATGTGATTTGTTGACCGAATGTTGTTCGGAGTCCCAGATGAGATCACGGACATGACGAGGAGTCTCGAAATGGTCGAGAGGTAAATATTCATATATAGGACAATAGTATTCGGACACCAGAAGTGTTCTGGGGGTACCAGGTACATATCGGGTCATCGGAAGGGGTTCCACACAACCCCCGGCAAGCTATATGGGCCTAATGGGCCAAGAATTGGACAAACCAGCCCCAAAAGGGGTTGGTGCGCCCCTATAGGATGAATAGGAGGAGAAGGAAAGGAAGGAAGGGAGAAGGAACGGGGAAGATCCGGCCTCCCCCTTTCCTTCCCCTCCCCCTCTCTTTCCTTCCCCCTCCGATGGATATGGAAGGGGGGAGGCCGACTTGGAGGAGGCGCCCAAGTAGGATTACTCCTACTTGGGCGCCCCTTGCAGCCCCTCTCCCTCTCCCACCTATATATATGTGGGGAGGGCACCGCTAGAACACACAACATTGATTCCTAGCCGTGTGCGGCGCCCTCCTCCACAGTTTACGCCTTCGGTCATATTGTCGTAGTGCTTAGGCAAAGCCCTGCGCGGATCACTTCACTATCACCATCACCACACCATCATGCTGACGTAACTCTCCCTCGACACTTTGCTGGATCAAGTGTTCGAGGGACGTCATCGAGCTGAACGTGTGCAGAACTCGGAGGTGTCGTACGTTCGGTGCTTGATCAGTCGGAATGATAAGAAGTTTGACTATATCAACCGCGTAGTCAAACGCTTCCACTTTCGGTCTATGAGGGTACGTGGGCACACTCTCCCCCTCTCGTCGCTATGCATCTCCTAGATAGATCTTGCATGAGCGTAGGAATTTTTGAAATTACATGCTATGTTCCCCAATAGTGGCATCCGAGCCAGGTCTATGCATGATACGCATGAGTAGAACACAAAGAGTTGTGGGCGATGATAGTCATACTGCTTACCACCAACATCTTATTTTGATTCGGCGGTGTTGTTGGATGAAGCGGCCCGGACCAACCTTACATGACCACGTTCATGAGACCGGTTCCACCGACAAACATGCAACTTGTTTTGCATAAAGGTGGTTGTCGGGTGTCTATTTCTCCAACTTTAGTTGAATCGAATTTGACTACGCCCGGTCCTTGTTGAAGGTTAAAAGAGCAAAATTGACGAAACATTGTTGTGGTTTTGATGCGTAGGTAAGAACGGTTCTTACTAGAAGCTCGTAGCAGCCACGTAAAACTTGCAACAACAAAGTAGAGGACGTCTAACTTGTTTTTGCAGGGCTTGTTTGTTGGAAATATTCCCTAGAGGCAATAATAAAATGGTTATTATTGTATTTCCTTGTTGATGATAATTGTCTATTGTTCATGCTATAATTGTATTAACTGGAAACCGTAATACATGTGTGAATACATAGACCACAACATGTCCCTAGTAAGCCTCTAGTTGACTAGCTCGTTGATCAATAGATGGTTATGGTTTCCTGACCATGGACATTGGATGTCGTTGATAACGGGATCACATCATTAGGAGAATGATGTGATGGACAAGACCCAATCCTAAGCATAGCACAAGATCGTATAGTTCATCTGCTAAAGCTTTTCTAATGTCAAGTATCATTTCCTTAGACCATGAGATTGTGCAACTCCCGAATACCGTAGGAATGCTTTGGTGTGCCAAACGTCACAACGTAACTGGGTGGCTATAAAAGCACACTACAGGTATCTCCGAAAGTGTCTGTTGAGTTGGCACGAATCGAGACTGGGATTTGTCACTCCGTGTGACGGAGAGGTATCTCTGGGCCCACTCGGTAATGCATCGTCATAATGAGCTCAATGTGACTAATGAGTTAGCCACGGGATCATGCGTTATGGAATGAGTAAAGAGACTTGCCAGTAACGAGATTGAACGAGGTATGGGGATACCGACGATCGAATCTCGGGCAAGTAACATAGCGATAGACAAAGGGAATTCTATACGGGATTGATTGAATCCCCGACATCATGGTTCATCCGATGAGATCATCGTGGAACATGTGGGAGCCAATATGGGTATCCAGATCCCGCTATTGGTTATTGGCCGGAGAGATGTCTCGGTCATGTCTGCATGGTTCCCGAACCCGTAGGGTCTACACACTTAAGGTTTGGTGACGCTAGAGTTGTTATGGGAAATAGTATGTGGTTACCGAAGGTTTTCCGGAGTCCCGGATGAGATCCCGGACGTGACGAGGAGTTCCGGAATGGTCCGGAGGTGAAGATCGATATATTGGACGAAGGGTATTGGAGTCCGGAATTGTTCCGAGGGTACCGGGTGACGACCAGCGTGTCCGAAAGGGGTTTCGGAGGCCCCGACAAGCGTTGGCGGGCCTTATGGGACAAGGGGAGGGGGCACATCAGCCCACTAAGGGGCTGAGTGCCCCTCCCACCCCATCTCATGTAACTTGGAGAGGTGGGGGCGCCTCCCCTAGGGCAGCCACCCCTCCCGACTTGGGGGGCAAGTTTCCTAGGGGTGGGGGTGCCCAAACCCATCTAGGGTTTTCCCTATGGCCGCCGCCCCTCCCCTAGGGAACCCTAGGGCGCCTCCTCCACCCCCTTCCCCCTATATATAGTGAGGGGGAGAGAGGGCAGCTGCACCCCTTCCCTGGCGCAGCCCCTCCCTCCTCCAACTCTTCCTTCTCCTCCGTAGAGCTTGGCGAAGCCCTGCAGGAATACCACAAACTCCACCACCACGCCGTCGTGCTGCTGGAGTTCTCCCTCAACTTCTCCTCTCCTCTTGCTGGATCAAGAAGGAGGAGACGTACCTAGGCTGTACGTGTGTTGAACGCGGAGGCTCCGTCCATTCGGCGCTAGATCGGATCTTCCGCGATTTGAATCGCCGTGAGTACGACTCCATCAACCGTGTTCTTGTAACGCTTCCGCTTAGCGATCTTCAAGGGTATGAAGATGCACTCCCTCTCTCTCGTTGCTAGCATCTCCTAGATTGATCTTGGTGACACGTAGGAAAATTTTGAATTATTGCTACGTTCCCCAACATTGTTGTGATGTGATATGGTCAAGACATGATGCGATATACGTTATTGTATGAGATGATCATGTTTTGTAAAAGTCATCGGCAACTGGCCGGAGCCTTATGGTTGTCGCTTTATTGTATGAAATGCAATCGCCATGTAATTGCTTTACTTTGTCACTATGCGTTTGTGACACCCACGATGCAGCTATATCTCCCACGTGTCGGAGCACGACTTAGAGGCATAGCCGCATAGTAGGCATGTCGCAAGAGGGGTAATCTTTACACATCTCATGTACTGAATAAGAAAGAGATAAAGAGTTGGCTTACAATCGCCACTTCACACAATACATAAATATAGCATTACATCATCTAGAATACAATCAAGGTCCGACTATGGAACTAAAATAAAGACAACCCCAAATGTATAAGATCCCCGATCGCCTCAACTCGGCTCCACTACTGATCGTCTGGAAAGGAAACATAGTAACGTCCTGAATCCTCGTCGAACTCCCACTTGAGTTCGGTCGCATCCCCTGTACTGGCATCATCGGCACCTGCATCTGGTTTTGAAGTAATCTGTGAGTCACGGGGACTCAGCAATCTCACACCCTCGCGATCAAGACTATTTAAGCTTATGGGTAGGAAAAGGTAGTGAGGAGGAGTTGCAGCAAGCACTAGCATATATGGTGTCTAACTTACGGAAATGAGAGCGAGAAGAGGAGCAAAGCACGGTCGAGAAGCTGTAAGATCAAGAAGTGATCCTAGAACTACTTACGTTCAAGCATACCATGAGACCGTGTTCTCTTCCCGGACTCCGCCGAAAAGAGGCCATCATGGCTACACACGCTGTTGATTCATTTTAATTAAGTTAAGTGTCAGGTTTTCTACAACCGGATATTAACAAATTCCCATCTGCCCATAACCGCGGGCACGGCTTTCAAAAGTTCAAAAACCCTGCAGGGGTGTCCCAACTTAGCCCATCACAAGCTCTCACGGTCAACGAAGGATATTCCTTCTCCCAGGACGACCCGATCAGAATCGGAATCCCGGTTACAAGACATTTCGACAATGGTAAAACAATACCAGCAAAGCCACCCGAATGTGCCGACAAATCCCGATAGGAGCTGCACATATCTCGTTCTCAGGGCACACCGGATGGGCAAGACGTCGGTTTGGCATAGACCCTGGTTGCCCAGGGGGCGCCAGACATCGCCCAGTTTGGACCAACACTTAGAGAAGCACTGGCCTGGGGGGTTAAAATAAAGATGACCCTTGAGTTTGCGAAACCCAAGGGAAGAAAAGCTAGGTGGAAAATGGTAAAACCAAGGTTGGGCCTTGCTGGAGGAGTTTTATTCAAGGCGAACTGTCAAGGGGTTCCCATTATAACGCAACCGCGTAAGGAATGCAAAATCAAGGAACATAACACCGGTATGACGGAAACTAGGGCGGCAAGAGTGGAACAAAACACCAGGCATAAGGCCGAGCCTTCCACCCTTTACCAAGTATATAGGTGCACTAAAGTAAACAAGATATAGTAATGATATCCCATCAATTAACATGTTCCAACAAGGAACAAATTCCATCTTCACCTGCAACTAGCAACGCTATAAGAGGGGCTGAGCAAAGCGGTAACATAGCCAAACAACGGTTTGCTAGGACAAGGTGGATTAGAGGTTTGACATGGCAATATGGGGGGCATGATATAGCAAGTGGTAGGTATCGCGGCATAGCAAAAGAGCGAGCAACTAGCAAGCAAAGATAGAAGTGATTTCGAGGGTATGGTCATCTTGCCTGCAAAGTTCTCCGAGTTGACGTAAGCTTGATCCTCGTAAGTGTACTCAACGGGTTCCTCGATCACGAACTCGTCTCTCGGCTCTACCCAAGGCAAGAACACAAGCAAAGTAAAACACAATCAACAGCGGTGTAATGCGTAGGCAACATGATGCAAAACATGGCATGATATGCGGGATGTGCTATGCAATGCATATGCGTGCTCCGAAAGGAAAAGATTGAACCAGGCATCAACTTGGCAAACCAAGTGCGCCGCTGGAAAGATGAGTTGATTTTGGTCGAAATCGATGTAAAGATCACCGGAATCGGATGCACGGTTTGCAAATGGCAAGTAAAACAATAATGGCACGATTCTGCGATTAACAGCACAATGCCATCTAAAATGCAACAAGAAACTAAGCTACTGCACTCTAACATAGCAACAAAGGACATGGCAGTGATCTACTCAAGATGCTTGACAAAAGATGAACACTGAGCTACAGCTAAATCACACAAGAGCAGGTTCAAACAAGCATGCCAAAAGTGCAAAAGATATCAGCTTCACAGACTTAGTGAAAATACTAACATGTCAGGAATTAACATCAGGAAGCAATGTTTAGAGCAAGATAACAACACGCTACAGGAACAGAACATAGCAAACAAATGCATGGCATGAATCTACTCAAAGCATATAACAAAAGTCCCTTACTGACCATAAGCCAAAAAGGATCAGAAGATATGATGGCACCCATGTAAACATAGCAAGTTTCGTTAACAGATTCAGACTTAGCAGAAAACTGGACAAGGCATAAACATAGTTATGAAGGCATGTTTGCGAGCTCGATGCACTCAACACAAGGCATTGCATGACAAACTAATTAAGCATATTCCCAGCAAGAATACATGATCAAGAAGCTAACCAAAGCAAGAACAAACTCATAGCATGCATGGATCAACTACAACAACCTTGGCAAAATTGATTAACACGTAAACAATCTGCCAGGAACATTTTATAGCAAAGTAGAGCAAGATTGAGTCATGCTAGGGCACTCCATAAATGCAAACAGGGGCATGGATGGATAGAGCACAACCATATGTCCAAATTATCCTTACTAAGCATACTCAAAAGAAGCATGGATCTCTCTGTAGCAACATGAATACATGACATTAAAATAACAGCAGGAAAATGACTTGGAAGAATTCTAAGTCCCTGAAATCAGCAATATTACGAGAGCTACTTTGCATGCATATGCTATTCACAACATTGATCACAAAAATACATGGCATACACCCTTGTAAAGATGGCATGGCATAGCCCAAAACATATGTAGAGCTCATGCCCATATGCAACACACAGTAATCATGGCAAAAATGTCAAATGCTCATAAACTGATAAGAATCAGGAACTAACATTTTATAGCACTCTTGCAACAGTCATTAGGGTATCAAGATGGACTCAAACAAGCATGGCGCAATGGAACAAAATGAAGAGGACATCCTGTGAACATTTTGATATATGGCACGCCCAAAATGGAGCTACGAATGCAGAGTTATGACATGATGAATAGTGCTCCAGGATGTAAAAATTAAAGGACTTAGAGATATTTCAAAGTCAATCCTAATCTCCATATCCAGATCCGGGAGCGCGCGGACTTCGAGGTTCATCGGAGTTGGAAGGTCACCGGAGTGGAAGAAGGAGGCAGCCGGTGTCGGAGTTGGACTTGCCGGAGGAAGGAGCTCGCCGTGGTCACCGGCGCAACGCGGTGGCGCGGCGGAGGAAGGAGCGGGGCGGCACTGGCGAGGTCCGGAGATGGCGCGGGGCGGCGCCGGCGAGGTCCGGCATGGCGGCGGGGCGACGTGCGCCGGAGGCGGGTGGCACGAGGCGCGGGTGCGGGCGGCAGGCGGCGGAGGAAGGAGTGGGCCGCGGGGGCCGGCCTCGGGCCCGGGAGGGACGGCGGCGCGGGGGCGGCGTGGGGACACGTGGCAAAGTGCGATTGGGCGCGGGCGTCGGCGGTGGACGTGTCCGGCGCCGGCGGACACGTCCGGCGGCGGAGAGGGTGAATTTTCGGGTTTTGACCGCGAATTTCGGAGGGGGAGGTCTATTTATAGGTAGAGGGAGCTAGGAGAGTCCAAATGGAGTGCGGTTTTCGGCCACGCGATCGTGATCGAACGGCCAAGATGATGGAGGGGGTTTGGATGGGTTTTTGGGCCACTTTGGAGGGGTGTTGGGCTGCAACACACACGAGGCCTTTACGGTTCCTTGGTTAACCGTTGGGGTATCAAACGGACTCCAAATGACGCGAAACTTGACAGGCGGTCTACCGGTGGTGTACCAAGGCCGCTTGGAAAATCTCGGTCCATTTCGAGAATGTTTAACACCCGCACACGAAAGGAGACAAAAGGAGGCGCCGGAGGATGTAGGAGTGCCGGATTGCAAAACGGACAACGGGGAAAAAGCTCGGATGCATGAGACGGACATGTATGCAAATGCGATGCACATGATGACATGATATGAAATGCATGACATGGACAAAAAGCAAAACGAAGACAAAACCCAACCACGAGGGAATATCATAACTTAGAGCCGAAAATGGCAAGAGTTGGAATACAAATATGGCAAGTTACATACGGGGCGTTACAACGTTAACGATAGTTGTAGAAGCAATAGTTGGCGAGACGACAACGACGCTACGATGGAGATCAAGGTGTCAAGCCGGTGGCGATGGAGATCATGACGGTGCTTTGGAGATGGGATATCAAAGGCACAAGATGATGATGGCCATATCATGTCACATATTTTGATTGCATGTGATGTTTATCTTTTATGCATCTTATTTTGCTTAGTACGGTAGCATTATAAGATGATCCCTCACTAAAATTTCAAGGTATAAGTGTTCTCCCTGAGTATGCACCGTTGCGATAGTTCGTCGTGCTGAGACACCACGTGATGATCAGGTGTGATAAGCTCTACGTTCACATACAACGGGTGCAAGACAGTTTTGCACATGCAGAATACTCAGGTTAAACTTGACGAGCCTAGCATGTACAGACATGGCCTCGGAATACTGGAGACCGAAAGGTCGAACGTGAATCATATAGTAGATATGATCAACATAGAGATGTTCACCATTGAAGACTACTCCATCTCACATGATGATCGGACATGGTTTAGTTGATATGGATCACGTGATCATTTAGATGACTTGAGGGATGTCTATCTAAGTGGGAGTTCTTAAGTAATTTGATTAATTGAACTTAATTTATCATGAACTTAGTCTGATAGTATTTGCATATCTATGTTGTAGATCAATAGCTCGCGTTTAGCTCCTGTTCTATTTTTGATATGTTCCTAGAGAAAACTAAGTTGAAAGATGATTAGTAGCAATGATGCAGACTGGGTCCGTGATTGAGGATTATCCTCATTGTTGCACAGAAGAATTATGTCCTTGATGCACCGCTAGGTGACAGACCTATTGCAGGTGCAGATGCAGACGTTATGAACGTTTGACAAGCTCGGTATGATGACGACTTGATAGTTTAGTGCACCATGCTTTACGGCTTAGAACCGGGACTTCAAAAACATTTTGAACGCCACGGGGCATATGAGATGTTCCAAGAGTTGAAATTGGTATTTCAGACTCATGCTCGTGTTAAGAGGTATAAGACCTCTGACAAGTACTTTGCCTACAAGATGGAGGAGAATAGCTCAGCTAGTGAGCATGTGCTCAGAATGTCTAGGTACTACAATCGCTTGAATCAAGTGGGAGTTAATCTTCCAGATAAGATAGTGATTCACAGAGTTCTCTAGTCACTATCACCAAGTTACTAGAACTTCGTGATGAACTATAATATGCAAGGGATAATGAAAAATGATTCCCGAGCTCTTCTCTATGCTCAGAGTGAAGGAAATATACCCTAGAGGCAATAATAAAGTTGTTATTTATATTTCCTTATATCATGATAAATGTTTATTATTCATGCTAGAATTGTATTAACCGAAAACTTAGTACATGTGTGAATACATAGACAAACAGAGTGTCACTAGTATGCCTCTACTTAACTAGCTCGTTAATCAAAGATGGTTAAGTTTCCTAGCCATAGACATGAGTTGTCATTTGATGAACGGGATAACATCATTAGAGAATGATGTGATTGACTTGACCCATCCGTTAGCTTAGCACTATGACCGTTCAATTTTTTGCTATTGCTTTCTTCATAACTTATACATGTTCCTATGACTATGAGATTATGCTACTCCCAAATACCAGAGGAACACTTAGTGTGCTATCAAACATCACAACGTAACTGGGTGATTATAAAGATGCTCTACAGGTTTTCTCCGATGGTGTTTGTTGAGTTGGCATCGATTCAGATTAGGATTTTTCACTCCGATTGTCGGAGCGGTATCTCCGGGCCCTCTCGGTAATGCATATCACTATAAGCCTTGCAAGCAATGTGACTGAGGTGTTAGTTACGGGGTGATGCATTACGGAGCGAGTAAAGAGACTTGCCGGTAATGAGATTGAATTAGGTATGATGATACCGACGATCGAATCTTGGGCAAGTAACATACCGATGACAAAGGGAACACCATATGTTGTTATGCGGTTTGACCGATAAAGATCTACGTAGAATATGTAGGAACCAATATGAGCATCTAGGTTTCGCTATTGGTTATTGACCGGAGATGAGTCTCGATCATTTCTACATAGTACTCAAACCCGTAGGGTCCGCTCGCTTAATATTCGATGACGATCGGTATTACAAGTTTATGTGTTTTGATGTACCGAAGGTAGTTCTGAGTCTCGGATGTGATCACAGATATTACGAGGAGTCTCGAAATGGTCGAGACATGAATATTGATATATTGGAGGCCATGTTTGGACACCGGAATGGTTTCGGATGAGTTCGGGCATATACTGGAGTACTGGGGGTTACCGGAACCCCCCCCGGGGAGTTAATGGGCCTTGATGGGCCATAGTGGAAGAGAGGAGGAGGCGGCCAGGTGTGGCACGCGCCCCCCTAGGCCCAATCCGAATTGTGTGTCTATAGTTGGACTAGGAAAGGGGGAAACCTACTCCTAGTAGGAGTAGGAATCCCCCCTTGGGGCGCGCCATAGGAGGCCGGCCCTCCCCTCCTCCACTCCTTTATATACGGGGAGGGGGCACCCTATAGACACACAAGTTGATATCTTAGCCGTGTGCGGTGCCCCCTCCATAGATTTCCACCTCGTTCATATTATCGTAGTGCTTAAGCGAAGCCCTGCGTCGGTAACTTCATCATTATCATCAACACGCCGTCATACTGACGAAACTCTCCCTCGGCCTCAGTTGGATCTAGAGTTTCAGGGACGTCACCGAGCTGAACGTGTGTAGATCGCGGAGGTGCCGTGCATCCGGTACTTGATCGGTTGGATCGCGAAGATGTTCGACTACATCAACCGTGTTACTTAACGCTTACGCTTTCGGTCTACGAGGGTACGTGGACACACTCTCCTCTTCGTTGCTATGCATCCCTAGATAGATCTTGCGTGATTGTAGGAATTTTTTTGAAATACTACGTTCCCCAACAGTGGCATCCGAGCCAGGTCTATGCGTAGCTGTTATATGCACGAGTAGAACACAAAGGAGTTGTGGGCGTGGGTATATACATATTGCTTGCCGTCACTAGTTGATTCTTGATTCGGTGGTATTGTTGGATAAAGCAGCCCAGACCGACATCACGCATACGCTTACGCGAGACTGGTTCTACCGACGTGCTTCACACACAGGTGGCTGGCGGGTGTCAGTTTCTCCAACTTTAGTTGAATCGGATTCAATGAACAGGGTTCTTTCTGAAGATAAAAAATCAATCACTATACCGCGTTGTGGTTTTTGATGCGTAGGTAAGAACGGTTCTTGCTAAGCCCGTAGCAGCCACGTAAAACTTGCAACAACAAAGTAGAGTGATACGTCTCCAGCGTATCTATATTTTTTGATTGCTCCATGCTATATTATCTACTATTTTGGACATTATTGGGCTTTATTATCCACTTTTATATTATTTTTGGGACTAACCTATTAACTGGAGGGCCAGCCCAGAATTGTTGTTTTTTGCCTGTTTTAGGGTTTCGAAGAAAAGGAATATCAAACGGAGTCCAAACGGAATGAAACCTTCGGGAACGTGATTTCCTCAACGAATAAGACCGGGGAGACTTGGACCCTACGTCAAGAAACAAAACAAGAGGCCACAAGGTAGGGGGGCGCGCCCACCCCCACCAGGCGCACCCTCCACCCTCGTGGGCCCCCTGTTGCTCCACCGACGTACTCCTTCCTCCTATATATATCCATGTACCCCCAAACGATCAGAACAGGAGCCAAAACCCTAATTCCACCGCGTAACTTTCTGTATCCACGAGATCCCATCTTGGGGCCTGTTCCGGAGCTCCGCCGGAGGGGGCATCGATCACGGAGGGCTTCTACATCAACACCATAGCCCCTCTATGAAGTGTGAGTAGTTTACCTCAGACCTACGGGTCCATAGTTAGTAGCTAGATGGCTTCTTCTCTCTTTTTGGATCTCAATACAATGTTCTCCCCCTCTCTTGTGGAGATCTATTCGATGTAATCTTCTTTTTTGCGGTGTGTTTGTTGAGACCGATGAATTGTGGGTTTATGATCAAGTCTATCTATGAATAATATTTGAATCTTCTCTGAATTCTTTTATGTATGATTGGTTATCTTTGCAAGTCTCTTCGAATTATCAGTTTGGTTTGGCATACTAGATTGATCTTTCTTGCAATGGGAGAAGTGCTTAGCTTTGGGTTTAATCTTGCGGTGTCCTTTCCCAGTGACAGTAGGGGCAGCAAGGCATGTATTGTATTGTTGCCATCGAGGATAACAAGATGGGGTTTTCTTCATATTGCATGAGTCTATCCCTCTACATCATGTCATCTTGCTTAAGGCGTTACTCTGTTTTTAACTTAATACTCTAGATGCATGCTTGGATAGCGGTCGATGAGTGGAGTAATAGTAGTAGATGCAGGCAGGAGTCGGTCTACTTGTCTCGGACGTGATGCCTATATACATGATCATACCTAGATATTCTCATAACTATGCTCAATTCTGTCAATTGCTCAACAGTAATTTGTTCACCCACCGTAGAATACTTATGCTCTTGAGAGAAGCCACTAGTGAAACATATGGCCCCGGGTCTATCTTTATCATATTGATCTCCTACTACTTAGTTATTTCCTTTGCTATTTACTTTGCCTTTATTTTACTTTGCATCTTTATCATAAAAATACCAAAAATATTATCTTATCATATCTATCAGCTCTCACTCTCGTAAGTGGCCCTATAGGGATTGACAACCCCTATCTGTGTTGGTTGCGAGGATTTATTTGTTTTGTGCATGTGCGAGGGACTCGCGCATAGCCTCCTACTGGATTGATACCTTGGTTCTCAAAAACTGAGGGAAATACTTACGCTACTTTGCTGCATCATCCCTTCCTCTTCGGGGAAAACCAACACAGTGCTCAAGAGGTAGCAAGAAGGATTTCTGCCGCCGTTGCCGGGGAGGTCTACACAAAAGTCAACATTCCAAGTACCCATCACATACCCTTATCTCCCGCATTACATTATTTGCCATTTGCCTCTCCCCCACTTCACCCTTGCTGTTTTATTCGCCCTCTCTCTCCCTATCCTCCCTCTCTATTTGCCTCTTTTGTTCGCTTGCTTCTTGTTTGCTTGTGTGTTAGTTTGCTTGCTTGTCATGATGGCTCAAGATAATACTAAATTGTGTGACTTCACCAATACCAACAACAATGATTTTATTAGCACTCCGATTGCTCCTCTTACCGATGCTGAATCTTCTGAAATTAATACTGCTTTGCTGAATCTTGTCATGAAAGATCTGTTTTCCGGCCTTCCTAGTGAAGATGCTGCTACCCATCTAAATATCTTCGTTGATTTGTGTGACATGCAAAAGAAGAAATATGTGGATAATGATATTGTTAAATTGAATCTATTTCCCTTTTCGCTTAGAGATCGTGCTAAAGCTTGGTTTTCGTCTTTGCCTAAAAATAGTATTGATTCATGGAACAAGTGCAAAGATGCTTTTATCTCTTAGTATTTTCCTCCCGCTAAGATCATCTCTCTTAGAAATGATATTATGAATTTTAAACAACTTGATCATGAACATGTTGCACAAGCTTGGGAGAGAATGAAATTAATGATACGTAATTTCCCTACTCATGGTTTAAATTTGTGGATGATTATACAAAATTTTAATGCCAGATTGAATTTTGCTTCTAGAAATCTTTTAGATTCGGCCGCGGGAGGCACTTTTATGGAAATCATTTTAGGAGAAGCTACTAAACTCCTAGATAATATTATGGTTAATTATTCTCAATGGCATACTGAAAGATCTACTAATAAAAAGGTGCATGCGATAGAAGAAATTAATGTTTTGAGTGGAAAGATGGATAAACTTATGAAATTATTTGCTAATAAGAGTGTTTCTTCTGATCCTAATGATATGCCCCTGTCTACTTTGATTGAGAATAATAATGAATCTATGGATATGAATTTTGTTGGTAGGAACAATTTTTGTAACAACGGTATAGAGGAAATTTCAATCCTAGGCCTTACCCTAGTAATCCCTCTACTAATTATGGTAATTCCTACAACAATTCTTATGGAAATTATAATAAGATGCCCTCTTATTTTGAATCTAATATTAAAGTATTTATTACTTTGCAAAAGAATTTTAATGTTATGATTGAAGAAAAATTGCTTAAGATTGATGATTTGGCTAGGAACATTGATAGAATTGCTCTTGATGTTGATTCTTTGGAACTTAGATCTATTCCACCTAAGCATGATATCAATGAGTCTCTCAAAGCCATGAGAATTTCCATTGATGAGTGCAAAGAAAGAACCGCTAGGATGCGTGCTAAGAAAGATGCCTTTATAAGAGCGTGTTCTTCTAGTTCCTATGAAAATAAAGATGAAGATCTAAAAGTTATTGATGTGTCCCCTATTAAATCTTTGTTTTGCAATATGAATCCTGATAATGATGGGACTGAATATGATCCACCTTTACCTAGAAGGCGTTCCAAGAATTCGGAATTTGTTGATCTTGATGCTGAATTTGATTAAAGTGGGATTCAAGAAATTAAAACCCTAGATGTTGCTAAACCCACTATTATGGATTTCAAGGAATTTAACTATGAAAATTGATCTTTGATTGATTGTATTTCCTTGTTGCAATTCGTGCAAAATTCTCCTCATGCTTATAGTCAAAATAAAGCGTTTACTAAACATATCATTGATGCCTTGATGCAATCTTATGAAGAAAAACTTGAATTGGAAGTTTCTATCCCTAGAAAACTTTATGATGAGTGGGAACCAACTATTAAAATTAAAATTAAAGATCATGAGTGCTATGCTTTATGTGATTTGGGTGCTAGTGTTTCCACGACCCCTAAGACTTTGTGTGATTTGTTACGTTTCCGTGATTTTGATGATTGCTCTCTAAACTTGCACCTCACGAATTCCACTATTAAGAAACCTATGGGAAGAATTAATGATGTTCTTATTGTTGCAAATAGGAATTATGTGCCCGTAGATTTTATTGTTCTTGACATAGATTGCAATCCTTCATGTCCTATTATTCTTGATAGACCTTTCCTTAGAACGATTGGTGCAATTATTGATATGAAGGAAGGAAATATTATATTCCAATTTCCATTAAGGAAAGGCATGGAACACTTTCCTATAAAGAAGATTAAATTACCTTATGAATCTATTATGAGAGCCACTTATGGATTTCCTACCAAAGATGGCAATACCTAGATCTATTCTTGCTTGTTATGCCTGCTGGAATTTAGTCTATTTTGGGCAGCCCAATAACTATTTCAGAAATTCCTAACAAATCCTAGAGGCCCACTTAGCCCATTTGTGCAAGGCAAGGGATACTACTAAAGTTTAGTCCCACATTGCTAGTTTAGTGGGAGTTGGACCTCCTTATAAGGGAGGTTCTTTCCCCACTTGTACGAGCATGAGAACAAGAGGGATATCGACGCGCGCTCCTCCTCTGCCGCCCGCCTCGCCACGCCACGCCTCGTCACGACGCGCCGCGGGTTGCGGGAATGAGCCGAGCCGATATCTAAATTTTTGCCACGCACTACGGGTATACGAAAGGTCACACGGAAGCTGAAAAGATTTTTGCGAAAGTGGAGTTCGAATGCGAACGGTGCAGCCCTTCGGCTGCCGGCTGTTCGCTTCGCCTCCGTCTCTTCGTTTTGCCTCCCGTCGTTGCCCTCTCGCCTCCTTCTCTTGCGCCTATAAAAGGGAGGTCGCTCCTCCCAGAGAGACGCACCAGAACTACTCCTTCCCTCGCCATCGGTTCCATCTCTGAGCTGCTGTTGTCTTCCTCATCCCGGCTTGCGGCATGCACCGCACGTCGAGACAGTAGGCCTCCGAGACCACACATTTTGAATCCTGTACGGGAGGAGGGAGATAAGGTTTTTGGGGAGCGCTCAACATGACTACTGGCTGCTTCATCACGGACGATCCGGTCACCGACGACTACTTCCCCGACGACGACTTCTTCCCCGACGTCCACGACCTCCTCGATGACATGGCAGGCGAGGACACCGACCCCAAGTCCAGCGCTTCTGCAGCTGCTATGCCGTACGTGCTCTTCTCCTTTCTATTAGAAGTCCTGCTATAGTTCTTGGCTCTAGTCTCTACCCTACGTATGTTAGGTTCTATGTCGTTTAAGCAACTTCATATAGTGTCTGTTCTAGATGTGTTTATCTCAAGTTCATATATGCAGACGATGTTTACCTTCTCTCTGTCAGATTGCATGACTTGCTTTATATTTGCTATATTAGTCATGCTTTATCTAGTATTTCTGCTAGCAAAATTATTTGGTAAATTGCTCATATTTCCAACAACCCAAAAACCTTATTATAGGCAATTTACACCAAGTGGTTTTGCTGCTTCCATGAGACCTCATATGTTTGAGGGTATCCACTATAAGAGGTGGCGCGTGAGAGTAGTCTTATGGTTTCAAACCATGAGTTGCTATGACGCGACTCTTGGCAAATCCGAAGGAGAGCTTGATGCTCAACATGCACAAGCCTTTCAAAAAATGGATACTCTGTTTAAGGCTGCTCTCTTGAGTGTTCTTAGTGAGAACATATTTGATGCTTTTGCATCAATTGATAATGGAAAAGATATGTGGGATGCACTCGAGGCCAAGTTTGGGGTCTCGGATGCTGGCACTGAGCTGTACATCATGGAGCAATTCTATGATTACAGGATGACTGAAGAGCGCTCCGTGGTTGAGCAAGCTCATGAGATACAGTCATTTGCTAGAGAACTTGAGCACTTCGGTTGTATGCTACCGGACAAGTTTGTTGCCGGAGGTATCATCACTAAGCTTCCTCCTTCGTGGAGGAACTTTGCTACCTTACTGAAGCATAAGAGACAGGAGTTTTCCGTTCCGGATCTCATTGGTACTCTTGATGTGGAAGAAAAGGCGAGAGCAAAGGACACACGTGCTCGAGGTATTGAGGGAGGATCTAGTGCCAATCTGGTACAGAAGAAGAACTTCCAGCCCCACAAGTTCAAGAACAAGGGCAAGTTTGATGGTAAAGCAAAGTTTGATGGGAAGAACAAGGCTGTGCAACACACGAACTTCAAAAAGAAGAATGACAAGAAGAAAGGTGCTTGTCATGTGTGTGGGGATCCTGATCATTGGGCTCCTAGTTGCCCTAATCTCTATGACAAGCGTCATCCTGGGAAAGGTGGCAAGACCGCTAATGTTGTCATTGGAGACACTGACATGAAGGATGTTGGGTATGGTATATTTCCCACTATTCTTTTAGTATGTCATTCTCCTGATTGGTTGATTGACACGGGTGCTAATGTGCATGTATGCGGTGATATTTCCATATTTTCGTCTTATCAGACCGTAGGGACTTCAACCGTGCTGATGGGCAATGGTTCAAGTGCTTCTATTCGTGGTGTTGGCACGGTCGATCTGAAGTTTACTTCGGGGAAGATCGTGCGGCTGAAGAACGTGCATTATGTCCCCTCCGTCAATGAAAACCTTGTTAGCGGATCTCTTCTGTGTAGAGATGGCTACAAGCTTGTCTTTGAGTCGAATAAATTTGTAATATCCAAGTATGGAACCTTTGTTGGTAAAGGCTATGAGTCAGGAGGCCTGTTTCGTTTATCCTTATCAGACGTTTGCAATAAAGTTGTTAATCATATTTGCAACAATAGTGAATCAAATGTGTGGCATTCACGTCTTTGTCATGTTAACTTTGGTTGCATGTCGCGACTAGCGAAGTTGAACTTAATCCCTAATTTCACCACTATCAAGGGATCCAAGTGTCAAGTGTGTGTGCAAGCTAAACAACCTCGTAAGTCACACACGACTGCGGAAACGAGAAATCTTGCACCACTAGAACTCATACATTCAGATCTATGTGAAATGAATGGTGTTTTAAGGTGGAAAGAAATATTTCATGACGTTAATTGATGACTCCATTAGATACTGCCGTGTGTATCTTCTGAAATCTAAGGATGAGGCTTTGAACTTTTTCAAGATCTATAAAGCTGAAGTGGAAAACCAACTTGATCGAAAAATCAAGAGGCTTAGGTCCGACCGTGGTGGAGAGTATTTTTCCAATGAATTTGATGCTTTTTGTGCGGAACATGGTATAATCCATGAGAGGACGCCTCCCTATTCACCTCAGTCAAATGGGGTAGCCAAAAGAAAGAACCGTACTCTAACTGATTTGGTTAACGCCATGTTAGACACATCGGGTTCCTCCAAGGCATGATGGGGGGAGGCGATATTGACGGCATGTCATGTCCTAAACCGAGTTCCCACAAAGAACAAAGCGATAATTCCATTCGAGGAATGGGAGAAGAAAAGGTTAAAACTCTCTTATCTACGAACATGGGGTTGTTTGGCGAAAGTCAATGTTCCAATTCCAAAGAAGCAGAAGCTTGGACCAAAGACTGTGGATTGTGTTTTCCTGGGATATGCTTTTCATAGCATTGGTTATAGATTCTTGGTTGTAAAATCTGAGGTACCTGACATGCATGTCGGTACGAGCATGGAGTCGAATGATTCGACTTTCTTTGAAGATATCTTTCCCATGAAGGATATGGCTACCTCATCTAATCAGGAGATGCCTAGTTCATGAATCAGGAACCAGTTACAATTACCGAACCTACAATTTTGATGGAACACTTTGAAAGTCCTGTGGAGGAGAACAATGAAGTTCCTATTAGGAGCAAGAGACAGAGGACTGCAAAGTCCTTTGGTGATGATTTTCTTGTGTACCTCATAGATGACACTCCCAGTTATATTTCAGAGGCCTATGCATCTGAAGATGCTGACTACTGGAAGGAATCGGTTTGTAGCGAGATGGATTCCATTCTGGCGAATGAAACTTGGGAGATAACTGATCGTCCTTATGGGTGCAAACCTATAGGATGCAAATGGGTATTCAAGAAGAAGCTTAGGCATGATGGTACTATTGAAAAGTACAAGGCTCGGCTCGTGTCTAAGGGATATACCCAAAAGGAAGGTGAAGACTTCTTTGGTACTTACTCACCTGTGGCTCGACTGACAACTATTCGATTTCTACTTTCACTAGCTGCCTCGCATGGTCTTCTCGTTCATCAAATGGATGTTAAGACTGCTTCCCTAAATGGAGAGTTGGACGAGGAAATCTATATGGAACAACCAGATGGGTTTGTACTAGATGGTCAGGAAGGAAAAGTGTGCAAGTTGCTGAAGTCTTTGTATGGACTCAAGCAAGCACCTAAACAGTGGCATGAGAAGTTTGAAAGAACTTTAACAGCCGCATGCTTTGTTGTAAACGAAGCTGACAAATGTGTGTACTATCGCCATGGTGGGGGCGAGGGAGTTATCCTTTGCTTGTATGTTGACGACATACTGATTTTTGGAACAAATCTGAATGTTATTAAGGAGGTCAAGAATTTCCTATCTCGCTATTTTGAGATGAAGGATTTAGGAGAGGCTGATGTCATTCTGAACATTAAGTTGTTGAGAGACGATGATGGTGGGATTACATTGCTTCAATCTCACTATGTGAAAAAGATCTTGAGTCGCTTTGGCTATACTGACTGCAAGCCCTCTCCAACACCTTATGATGCAAGTGTGTTACTTCAAAAGAATCAAAGAATTGCTAGAGACCAATTGAAGTATTCTCAGATTATTGGCTCGCTTATGTACTTAGCCAGTGCTACAAGACCTGACATCTATTTTGCTGTTAGCAAATTGAGTCGGTTTGTTTCAAAACCAGGAGATGTGCATTGGAAAGCTCTAGAGAGAGTGTTGCGTTATTTGAAAGGCACTGCAAATTATGGAATTCACTACACCAGGCACCCAAAGGTGCTTGAAGGGTATAGTGACTCAAACTGGATCTCAGATGCTGATGAGATAAAGGCCACGAGCGGATATGTATTCACTCATGGAGGTGGCGCTGTTTCTTGGAAGTCTTGCAAGCAAACCATCTTAACGAGGTCAACA
Source organism: Triticum urartu (assembly GCF_003073215.2). Lineage (NCBI taxonomy): Eukaryota > Viridiplantae > Streptophyta > Magnoliopsida > Poales > Poaceae > Triticum > Triticum urartu. Next base: position 314,060,116 of record NC_053026.1, on the reverse strand, counting down.
ATGGAAGCAGAACTCATAGCACTAGATACAGCTACGGTCGAAGCAGATTGGCTTCATCGGCTCTTGAATGACTTGCCGGTTGTTGAGAAACCTGTACCGGGTATCCTTATGAACTGCGATAATCAAACTGTGATCACGAAAGTGAGCAGCTCAAAGGATAACATGAAGTCATCAAGATACGTTCAGAGAAGGTTAAAGTCTGTCAGGAAAATGAAAAACTCTGGAGTTATTGCATTGGATTATATCCAAACGTCTAAAAATCTGGCAGATCCTTTTACTAAGGGTCTATCACATAATGTGATAGATAATGCATCGAGGGAGATGGGTATGAGACCCACAATATGAGTTGTTCACAGTGGTAACCTATTCTTTGTGATCGGAGATCCCGTGAATTAGATGTGGAAGACAAGTTGTTGGTCAACTGAGAGGAGAGTATCCTTACTATTCACAATACCACTCCATGAAGATGCAATACTCTCCTAATCTACATGGTAGGTTGATGTATATCTTAATGTGTTCTAAGTGGCTTATTTAAGCAGAGATGTTATCCTGCAGAACATCTTTTGAAGAACACACCTATATGAGTCTGATTATCAAACGTCGAGAGTAGGGTTCTCTCTAGTAAACACATGAAAGGTCACGGAGTATGACACATATGCTCCACCCGCGGGGGAGACCCACGGTAGCCACGTATCGGTCAAGGCTTTATGTGAAGCTAGATTCACAGAAAACTTGCAGTTCAAGGCCCAGTCCACTGTTCAAGTTGCTTACTAGTGTAGCATAGAGTTCTAGGTGGAAGTTCAACTTAACAGTCTCCACTGCAGTACCGGTATATAAAATAGTGTTTTGGAACCAAAGGCAAATTTCTGTGTGCCTCTAGGATCTGGTGGGGGATTGCTGGAATTTAGTATATTTTGGGCAGCCCAATAACTATTTCAGAAATTCCTAGTAAATCCTAGAGGCCCACTTAGCCCATTTGTGCAAGGCAAGGGATACTACTAAAGTTTAGTCCCACATTGCTAGTTTAGTGGGAGTTGGACCTCCTTATAAGGGAGGTTCTTTCCCCACTTGTACGAGCATGAGAACAAGAGGGATATCGACGCGCGCTCCTCCTCTGCCGCCCGCCTCGCCACGCCACGCCTCGTCACGACGCGCCGCGGGTTGCGGGAATGAGCCGAGCCGATATCTAAATTTTTGCCACGCACTACGGGTATACGAAAGGTCAAACGGAAGCTGAAAAGATTTTTGCGAAAGTGAAGTTCGAATGCGAACGGTGCAGCCCTTCGGCTGCTGGTTGTTCGCTTCGCCTCCGTCTCTTCGTTTCGCCTCCTGTCGCTGCCCTCTCGCCTCCTTCTCTTACCAGAACTACTCCTTCCCTCGCCATCGGTTCCATCTCTGAGCTGCTGCTGTCTTCCTCATCCCGGCTTGCGGCGTGCACCGCACGTCGGGACAGTAGGCCTCCAAGACCACTCCTTTTGAGTCCTGTACGGGAGAAGGGTGATAAGGTTTTCAGGGAGCGCTCAGCGCGACTACTGGCTTCTTCATCACGGGCAATCCGGTCGCCAACGACTACTTCCCCGACGACGACTTCTTCCCCGACGTCCACGACCTCCTCGACGACATGGCAGGCGAGGACACCGACCCCAAGTCCAGCGCTTCTGCAGCTGCTATGCCGTATGTGCTCTTCTCCTTTCTGTTAGAAGTCCTGCTATAGTTCTTGGCTCTAGTCTCTGCCCTACGTATGTTAGGTTCTATGTCATTTAAGCAACTTCATCTAGTGTCTGTTCTAGATGTGTTTAGCTCAAGTTCATATATGCAGATGATGTTTACCTTCTCTCTGTCAGATTGCATGACTTGCTTTATATTTTCTATATTAGTCATGCTTTATCTAGTATTTCCGCTAGCAAAATTATTTGCTAAATTGCTCATATTTCCAACAATGCCTAGCTAGGGCGTTAAACGATAGCGCTTGTTGGGAGGCAACCCAATTTTATTTTTATTCCTTGCTTTTTGCTCCTGTTTAGTAATAAATAATTTATCTATCCTCTATTTTGGTTGTTTTTTTTGTGTTTAATTAGTGTTTGTGCCAAGTAGAACCGTTGGGAAGACTTGGGGAAAGTCTTGTCGAACTTGCTGTAAAAAACAGAAACTTTAGTGCTCACTAGAACTGATTTCATTTTTATTTGGAGAGTGCTATTTAGTTAATTCTTTTTTCAGGTGATTAATAGATAAATTCCTCACGTCCAGAAATTTATTTTAGAATTTTTGGGGTTCCAGATCTTGCGCTAGCTACAGATTACTACAGACTGTTCTGTTTTTGACAGATTCTTTTTTCGTGTGTTGTTTGCTTATTTTGATGAATCTATGGCTAGTAAAATAGTTTATAAACCATAGAGAAGTTGGAATACATTAGGTTTAACAACAATATAAATAAATAATGAGTTCATTACAGTACCTTGAAGTGGTCTTTTGTTTTCTTTCGCTAACGGAGCTCACGAGATTTTCTACTTTAAGTTTTGTGTTGTGAAGTTTTCAAGTTTTGGGTAAAGATTTGATGGATTATGGAAGAAGGAGTGGCAAGAGCCTAATCTTGGGGATGCCCATGTCACCCCCAAGATAATCTAAGGACACCTAAAAGCCAAAGCTTGGGGATGCCCCAGAAGGCATCCCCTCTTTCGTCTACTTCTATCGGTAACTTTACTTGTAGCTATATTTTTATTTACCACATGATATGTGTTTTGCTTGGAGCGTCTTGTATGATTTGAGTCTTTGCTTGTTAGTTTACCCACAATCATACTTGCTGTACACACCTTTCGAGAGAGCCATACATGATTTGGAATTTGTTAGAATACTCTATGTGCTTCGCTTATATCTTTTGAGTTATATAATTTTGCTCTAGTACTTCACTTATATCTTTTAGAGCACGGTGGTGGATTTGTTTTATAGAAACTATTGATCTCTCATGCTTCACTTAGATTATTTTGAGAGTCTTAAATAGCATGGTAATTTGCTTAAAATCCTAATATGCTTGGTATGCAAGATTAATAATAAAATTCTTTTATGAGTGTGTTGAATACTATGAGAAGTTTGATACTTGATAATTGTTTTGAGATATGGAGATGGTGATATTAAAGTCGTGCTAGTTGAGTAGTTGTGAATTGGAGAAATACTTGTGTTGAAGCTTGTGATTACTGTAGCATGCACGTATGGTGAACCGTTATATGATGAAGTCGAAGCATGATTTATTTATTGATTGTCTTCCTTATGAGTGGCGGTCGGGGACGAGCGATGGTCTTTTCCTACCAATCTATCCCCCTAGGAGCATGCGCGTAATACTTTGCTTTGATAACTTGTAGATTTTTGCAATAAGTATATGAGTTCTTTATGACTAATGTTGAGTCCATGGATTATACGCACTCTCACCCTTCCACCTTTCTAGCCTCTCTAATACCGCGCACCTTTCGCCGGTATCATACACCCACCATATACCTACCTCAAAACAGCCACCATACCTACCTATTATGGCATTTCCATAGCCATTCCGAGATATATTGCCATGCAACTTTCCACCGTTCCGTTTATGACACACTCCATCATTGTCATATTGCTTAGCATGATCATGTAGTTGACATCATATTTGTGGCAAAGCCGCCATCCATAATTCTTTCATACATGTCACTCATGCATCATTGCATATCCCGGTACACCGCCGGAGGCATTCACATAGAGTCATATTTTGTTCTAAGTATCGAGTTGTAATTGTTGAGTTGTAAGAAAAATAAAAGTGTGATGATCATCATTATTAGAGCATTGTCCCAGTGAGGAAAGGATGATGGAGACTATGATTCCCCCACAAGTCGGGATGAGACTCCGGACGAAAAATAAATAAAAGAGGCCAAAGAGCCCAAAAAAAGAGGCCATAAAAAGAGAGAAAAGGCCCAAATAAAAAAATGAGAGAAAAAGAGAGAAGGGACAATGTTACTATCCTTTTACCACACTTGTGCTTCAAAGTAGCACCATGATCTTCATAGTAGAGAGTCTCTCATGTTATCACTTTCATATACTAGTGGGAACTTTCATTATAGAACTTGGCTTGTATATTCCAATGATGGGCTTCCTCAAAATTGCCCTAGGTCTTCATGAGCAAGCAAGTTGGATGCACACCCACTTAGTTTCTTTTGAGCTTTCATATACTTATAGCTCTAGTGCATCCGTGCATGGCAATCCCTACTCACTCACATTGATATCTATTGATGGGCATCTCCATAGCCCGTTGATACGCCTAGTTGATGTGAGACTATCTTCTCCCTTTTTGTCTTCTCCACAACCACCATTCTATTCCACCTATAGTGCTATATCCATGGCTCACGCTCATGTATTGCGTGAAGATTGAAAAAGTTTGAGAATGTCAAAAGTATGAAACAATTGCTTGGCTTGTCATCGGGGTTGTGCATGATTTAAATATTTTGTGTGGTGTGAAGATAGAGCATAGCCAGACTATATGATTTTGTAGGGATAACTTTCTTTGGCCATGTTATTTTGAGAAGACATAATTGATTTGTTAGTATGCTTGAAGTATTATTATTTTTATGTCAATATAACTTTTGTCTTGAATCTTTCGGATCTGAATATTCATACCACAATTAAGAATACATTAATAATATGCCAAGTAGCTCCCAAAAATTCTGTTTTTATCATTTACCTACTCGAGGACGAGCAGGAATTAAGCTTGGGGATGCTTGATACGTCTCCAACGTATCTATAATTTTTGATTCCTCCATGCTATATTATCTACTGTTTTGGACATTATTGGGCTTTATATCCACTTTTATATTATTTTTGGGACTAACCTATTAACCGGAGGCCCACCAGAATTGCTTTTTTGCCTGTTTTAGGGTTTCAAAAGAAAAGGAATATCAAACGGAGTCCAAACGGAATGAAACCTTCGGGAACGTGATTTTCTCAACGAATAAGACCAGGGAGACTTGGACCCTACATCAAGAAACGAAACAGGAGGCCACGAGGTAGGGGGGCGCGCCCACCCTCCACCAGGTGCGCCCTCCACCTTCGTGGGCCCCTGTTGCTCCACCGACGTACTCCTTCCTCCTATATATATCCACGTACCCCCAAATGATCAGAACAGGAGCCAAAACCCTAATTCCACCGCCGTAACTTTCTGTATCCACGAGATCCCATCTTGGGGCCTGTTCCGGAGCTCCGCTGGAGGGGGCATCGATCATGGAGGGCTTCTACATCAACACCATAGCCTCTCCGATGAAGTGTGAGTAGTTTACCTCAGACCTACGGGTCCATAGTTAGTAGCTAGATGGCTTCTTCTCTCTTTTTGGATCTCAATACAATGTTCTCCCCCTCTCTTGTGGAGATCTATTCGATGTAATCTTCTTTTTTGCGGTGTGTTTGTTGAGACCGATGAATTGTGGGTTTATGATCAAGTCTATCTATGAATAATATTTGAATCTTCTCTGAATTCTTTTATGTATGATTGGTTATCTTTGCAAGTCTCTTCAAATTATCAGTTTGGTTTGGCCTACTAGATTGATCTTTCTTGCAATGGGAGAAGTGCTTAGCTTTGGGTTCAATCTTGCGGTGTCCTTTCCCGATGACAGTAAGGGCAGCAAGGCACGTATTGTATTGTTGCCATCGAGGATAACAAGATGGGGTTTTCTTCATATTGCATGAGTCTATCCCTCTACATCATGTCATCTTGCTTAAGGCGTTACTTTGTTTTTAACTTAATACTCTAGATGCATGCTGGATAGCGGTCGATGAGTGGAGTAATAGTAGTAGATGCAGGAAGGAGTCGGTCTACTTGTCTCAGACGTGATGCCTATATACATGATCATACCTAGATGTTCTCATAACTATTCTCAATTCTGTCAATTGCTCAACAGTAATTTGTTCACCCACCGTAGAATACTTATGCTCTCGAGAGAAGCCACTAGTGAAACCTATGGCCCCGGGGTCTATCTTTATCATATTAATCTCCTACTACTTAGTTATTTCCTTTGCTATTTACTTTGCCTTTATTTTACTTTGCATCTTTATCATAAAAATACCAAAAATATTATCTTATCATATCTATCAGATCTCACTCTCGTAAGTGGCCCTATAGGGATTGACAACCCCTATTTGCGTTGGTTGCGAGGATTTATTTTTTGTGCAGGTGCGAGGGACTCGCGCGCAGCCTCCTACTGGATTGATACCTTGGTTCTCAAAAACCGAGGGAAATACTTACGCTACTTTGCTGCATCATCCCTTCCTCTTCGGGGAAAACCAACACAGTGCTCAAGAGGTAGCATAGAGGACGTCTAACTTGTTTTTGCAGGGCATGTTGTGATGTGATATGGTCAAGACGTGATTATATAAATTATTGTATGAGATGATCATGTTTTGTAACAAAGTTATCGGCAACTGGCAGGAGCCATATGGTTGTCGCTTTATTGTATGAAATGCAATCGCCATGTAATTGTTTTACTTTATCACTAAGCGGTAGCGATAGTCATAGAAGCAATAGTTGGCGAGATGAAAACAATGCTACGTTGGAGATCAAGGTGTCAAGACGGTGACGATGGTGATCATGATGGTGCTTTGGAGATGGAGATCAAAGGCACAAGATGATGATGGCCATATCATATCACTTATATTGATTGCATGTGATGTTTATCCTTTATGCATCTTATTTTGCTTAGTACGGCGGTAGCATTATAAGATGATCTCTCACTAAATTTCAAGGTACAAGTGTTCTCCCTGAGTTTGCACCGTTGCTACAGTTCGTCGTGCCGAGACACCACGTGATGATCGGGTGTGATAAGCTCTACGTTCACATACAACGGGTGCAAGCCAATTTTGCACAAGCAGAATACCCGGGTTAAACTTGACAAGCCTAACATATGCAGATATGGCCTCGGAACACTGAGACCGAAAGGTCGAGCGTGAATCATATAGTAGATATGATCAACATAGTGATGTTCATCATTGAAAACTACTTCATCTCACGTGATGATTGGACATGGTTTAGTTGATATGGATCACGTGATCACTTAGATGATTAGAGGGATGTCTATCTAAGTGGGAGTTCTTAAGTAATATGAATTGAACTTTAATTTATCATGAACTTAGTACCTGATAGTATTTTGCATGTCTATGTTGTTGTAGATAAATGGCCCGTGTTGTTGTTCCGTTGAATTTTAATGCGTTCCTAGAGAAAGCTAAGTTTTTTTGACTGGTGACTGTAGGGTGAACCCCCCCGCAGCATTTCAATTTTTTTTCATAAACAAAGTTACAATGTACAAGGATTACAAGGGGTAATCAAGAAATAGAAAGAAAGAAAACACTGAGAAAACTAAAGTACAAAACCTCAAGGAGGCAAAAAGTAAATCCATCTTAAAAGCTCCTCTTTGAATCTAGGCTTAAATCTATGCTGCAAGAGAGATATTTCATGGATGAAAGCACTTCTCCACTTATTAAAACTCTGCCTTTCATGCCTGAACACTTTTGCATTTCTGATTATCCAAATGTTCCAGCAAGCAACAAAAACAACCTCAGTGAAGAAAGGTTTAGCAAAATCTTGCTTAGCCTGCATAAAAATGGTGGCCATATCATCCCCAGGTGGCTAGCAGATTTGGAGATAATTCCAAACTCTCACACTAAAATTGCATTGGAAGAATAAATGATCCCTGGTCTCACGTGTCAACAGAGGGCACAACACACAAATGACCCCATCATCCAAATGTCATTGTCTTCTCTCAACCATATCCTTGGTGTTAAGCCTGTCCATAATTAACATCCAGGCAAACACCTTGATTTTCATTGTGCATGAAGATCTCCAAATCCATAATAGGAGAGGGTTAAAGGACATAGTGGAGTGCATGAAGGAATAAAACAACTTGGGCTTGAAAGCATTGCAAGTCCCCTGCCAGAACCAAATATCATTTACACCCATATCTCTGTTGCAATTAGCCATCATGTTTTGAACTGTCAAATACTCCTGATATGCCTCTGCAGAGAGAGGAAGATGAAACATCTGGTTTATATCATGGGATTGAAAAGACTTAGACACTGATATCCAGGGGTCTTTCACATATGAAAAAAGCCAGGGAAACCTCGACTGCAAAGGAGTCATAGAGTCACCAATCTTCCACTTGTCAGACCAAAACAGAGCTGAATTCCCAGAGTTAACTTGAACCCATGTTGTGCTCCTGAAATGGTCAATCAGCTTACAAATATCCGTCCACCAAAAAGACCCACAAGATGTTGTCCCCTGAGGTACACCAACATGGTAATATGTATCCCAAATAAGAGAGACCCATGGCAAATCCACCTTATTTAGGAATTTATGCATATGCTTGAGCAAGAGGGCTATGTTCTGGACACCCAGATTAAGAATACCAAGGCCCCCTTTGCTTTTTGGCCTGCAAATTAAATCCCAAGCTACCAAGGAAGGAGAAGGTTCATCTCTATGTTTCCTCCATAAGCACTGTCTTTGTATTCTCTCTAGTTGCTTTAAAATCCCCACAGGTTCTAGCAAACTGCCTAGATAGAAGATGGCTAAGTTGAAAGATGATGGTAGCAACTACACGGACTGGGTCCGTAACTTGAGGATTATCCTCATTGCTGCATAGAAGAATTACGTCCTGGAAGCACCGCTAGGTGCCAAACCCGTTGTAGGAGCAACTCCAGATGTTATGAACACCTGGCAGAGCAAAGCTGATGACTACTAGATAGTTCAGTGTGCCATGCTTTACGGCTTAGAACCGGGACTTCAACGATGTTTTGAACGTCATGGAGCATATGAGATGTTTCAGGAGTTGAAGTTAATATTTCAAGCAAATGCTCGGATTGAAAGATATGAAGTCTCCAATAAGTTCTACAACTGCAAAATGGAGGAGAATAGTTCTATCAGCGAAGACATACTCAGAATGTCTGGGTACCACAATCACTCGACTCAGCTGGGAATTAATCTTCCGGTTGATAGTGTCATTGACAGAGTTATTCAATCACTACCACCAAGCTACAAAAGCTTCGTTATGAACTATAATATGCAAGGGATGGATAAGACAATTCCCGAGCTCTTCACGATGCTAAAGGCCGCGGAGGTAGAAATCAAGAAGGAGAATCAAGTGTTGATGGTCAACAAGACCACCAGTTTCAAGAAGGGCAAAGGGAAGAAGGGGAACTTCAAGAAGAACGGCAAGTAAGTTGCTGCTCAAGTGAAGAAGCCCAAGTCTGGACCTAAGCTTGAGACTGAGTGCTTCTACTGCAAAGGGACCGGTCACTGGAAGCAGAACTGCCCCAAGTATTTGGCGGACAAGAAGGATGGCAAAGTGAAAGGTATATTTGATATACATGTTATTGATGTGTACCTTACTAATGCTCGCAGTAGCGCTTGGGTATTTGATACTGGTTCTGTTGCTAATATTTGCAACTCGAAATAAGGGCTATGGATTAAGCGAAGATTGGCTAAGGACGAGGTGACGATGCGCGTGGGAAATGGTTCCAAAGTCGATGTGATCGCCATCGGCACGCTACCTCTACATCTACCTTCGGGATTAGTTTTAGACCTGAATAATTGTTATTTGGTGCCAACGTTAAGCATGAACATTATATTTGGATCTTCTTTGATGAGAGACGGTTATTCATTTAAATCAGAGAATAATGGTTGTTCTATTTATATGAGCAATATGTTTTATGGCCATGCACCCTTGATGAGTGGTCTATTTTTACTAAATCTTGATAGTGGTGATACACCTATTCATAGTATTTAAGCCAAAAGATATAAGTTTAATAATGATAGTGCAACTTATTTGTGGCACTACCGTTTAGGTCATATTGGTGTAAAGCGCATGAAGAAACTCCACGCTGATTGGCTTTTGGAATCACTTGATTATGAATCACTTGATGCTTGCGAACCATGCCTCATGGGCAAGATGACTAAGACTCCGTTCTCCGGAACAATGGAACGAGCAATAGACTTATTGAAAATAATACATACCGATGTATGCGGTCCGATGAGTGTTGATGCTCGTGGCGGGTATCGTTATTTTCTAACCTTCACAGATGATTTGAGCAGATATGGGTATGTCTACTTAATGAAACATAAGTCTGAAACATTTGAAAAGTTCAAAGAATTTCAGAGTGAAGTGGAAAATCATCGTAACAAGAAAATAAAGTTTCTACGATCTGATCGTGGAGGATAATATTTGAGTTATGAGTTTGGTCTTCATTTGAAACAATGCAGAATAGTTTCGCAACTCACGCCACCTGGAACACCACATCGTAATGGTGTGTCCGAACATCGTAACCACACTTTATTAGATATGGTGCAATCTATGATGTCTCTTACTGATTTACCGCTATCGTTTTGGGGTTATGCTTTAGAGACGGCTACATTCACGTTAAATAGGCCACCATCAAAATCCGTTGATACGACACCATATGAACTGTGGTTTGGCAAGAAACCCAAGTTGTCATTTCTTAAAGTTTGGGTCTGTGGTGCTTATGTGAAAAAGCTTCAACCTGATAAGCTCGAACCGAAATCGGAGAAATGTGTCTTCATAGGATACCCAAAGGAGAGTGTTGGGTACACCTTCTATCACAGATCTGAAGGCAAGATATTCATTGCTAAGAATGGATCCTTTCTAGAGAAGGAGTTTCTCTCGAAAGAAGTGAGTGGGAGGAAAGTAGAACTTGATGAGGTAATTGTACCTGCTCCCTTATTGTAAAGTAGTTCATCACAAAAATCAGTTCCAGTGATTCCTACACCAATTAGTGAGGAAGCTAATGATGTTAATCACGAAACTTCTGTTCAAGTTACTATCGAACCTCGTAGGTCAACCAGAGTAAGATCCGCACCAGAGTGGTACGGTAATCCTGTTCTGGAGGTCATGTTACTTGACCATGACAAATCTACGAACTATGAGGAAGCGATGATGAGCCCAGATTCCGCAAAATGGCTTGAGGCCATGAAATCAGAGATGGGATCCATGTATGAGAACAATGTGTGGACTTTAGTTGACTTGCCCGATGATCGAAAAGCCATAGAGAATAAATGGATCTTCAAGAAGAAGACTAACACTGACGGTAATATTACTGTCTACAAAGCTCGACTTGTTGCGAAAGGTTTTCGACAAGTTCAAGGAGTTGACTATGATGAGACCTTCTCACCCATAGCGATGCTTAAGTCCGTCCGAATCATGTTAGCAATTGCCGCATTTTATGATTATGAAATTTGGCAAATGGATGTCAAAACTGCATTCCTTAATGGATATCTTAAAGAAGAGTTGTATATGATGCAACCAGAAGGTTTTGTCCATCCAAAAGGTGCTAACAAAATGTGTAAGCTCCAGCGATCCATTTATGGACTGGTGCAAGCATCTCGGAGTTGGAATATACACTTTGATAGTGTGATCAAAGCATATGGTTTTATACAGACTATTGGAGAAGCCTGTATTTACAAGAAAGTGAGTGGGAGCTCTGTAGCATTTCTGATATTATATGTGATGACATATTGTTGATCGGAAATGATACTGAATTTTTGAACAACATAAAAGGATACTTGAGTAAGAATTTTTCAATGAAAGACCTCGGTGAAGCTACTTATATATTGGGCATCAAGATCTATAGAGATAGATCAAGACGCTTAATTGGACTTTCACAAACCACATACCTTGATAAAGTTTTGAAGAAGTTCAAGATGGATCAAGCAAAGAAATGGTTCTTGTCTGTATTACAAGGTGTGAAGTTGAGTCAAACTCAATGCCCGACCACTGTAGAAGATAGAGAGAAAATGAAAGGCATTCCCTATGCCTCAGCCATAGGTTCTATCATGTATGCAATGTTGTGTACCAGACCTGATGTGTGCCTTGCTATTAGTTTAGCAGGGAGGTAGCAAAGTAATTGTAGCGACCAGACCTCAAACAGTTTGATCTCTGTGCTCCGGTGTCATCCCTGGATCAGTAATGCTAACACCACACAGTACTCGGAGGATTTATAGCAGAGTAGCAATCACACACTTATTACATCGAGTGTCTCAAAAGAGAACTTATTACAATAAATATGGCTTAAGGCCATCTAATAACGATAACAGCGGAAGGCTTGGAAGATAAGTGAGTCCATCAACTCCAACGGCATCACTGAGTATAGAACCACGACCTAAAAACTGCTTAATCGTCGTCTGAAAAGTCTGCAACATTAACGTTGCAGCCCGAAAACGGGTCAGCACATGGAATATGCTGGCAAGGTAACACATAGAGAGTAATGGAATGCAACAGCTATACTATATGCATATTTGGCTGGTGGAAAGCTCTATGGTTACAGTTTTTGCGTAAAGCCAATTTTTCCCTACTTCAAAGGAATAAAATTAATTACTATCATGGTGGTTGTTAAACATTGAGAATGGTTGACAGCATTCTCAATCCCAATTAAGTAACATCATTAAAACCCCACAAAATTAATTTAGAGTAACATGTTGAGATTCACATGATAATCCAGGTACTAGATACTCAAGATGTCCATAACCGGGGACACGGCTAACCATGATTAGTTTGTTACACTCTGCAGAGGTTTGCGCACTTTTCCCCACAAGACTCGATCGCCTCCGTTTGGTTTCTCGCACTACAGGGTGTTTGAGAAGACGGATGACCGAGACACAGTCTTTCAGAAGCGCTAGCACCTTACGACGGATAGACCGGTACACCTACTTTCCCCTACATCTGCTAGTCTACCCTGTAAGAGTTCGCACAACTTAGTCAACTATGCCAGAGCCCATAATGGCTTGTGGCTGCACACGGAAGTTTCTAGTATGAATAATCTCATGATCCCTTTGGGCCTGGGTGGCGGTCCAAATAAAAACAGGCAAGTCCTGGAATCCCCAGGTGCCTCAATCCACCCAGATGTGTGTTAGGTTGCCACCTTAGATAAACCCTTAATTATCAATCTCACATCTGTCATGGATATCACTCACCCAATCCACGTCTACTAGCGTAGCATGGCATAATGAGCAAACGTAGAAGTAACTCCCAAAGGTTTGATAATAAACAGGTAATAGGTACTACCTCATCTACTTCCCATCCCACAATTTAATTAGATCCTAATCATCATCTACTTCCCATCCCACAATTTAATTAGATCCTAATCATGCAATGTGTGAAGATTGATCTAATGCAATAAAACCGGGTTGTAGAAAAGGTATGATCAAAGTGTTACTTGCCTTGCTGATGATCCGCGTAACCTAGAGATTCGAAGTAACAGGCGGCGCACTCCGGGTATTCTATCGCAGACAAACAACAAGCATACAATAAGTACTCATCTAATGCACAGGTAAAACTCAAATAGAAGATCTAACCAGAAAGTTCAACTTAAGAACCTGGTTTGCAAAAAGAATCAAATCGAACGGGCGAAAGAAAACAACTTCGTTCTAGTAATCTGGATCTAGGGCAAATTTTACAGTAGCAAAAATGTTTAAGTTGATTATTCGGAAGAGGGTTTCGAGACGAAACTCCAGGCGCTTGAATCGCCTGATTCCGATAAACGAGCGAAAAGTTATACTAAAAGAAAATCGGATCAGAAATCGCGATCAGAAAATAACCGCGAAAAATCCGAAGAAAAAGAAAAACGACGAACAGATTTTTTTTAAAACAGCATGGAAAACGAGGCGGCGGCGAACCTCGGGCGGCGCGCAACTCCGGCGGCGGCGGCGGCGGCTGGGGCGGGGCTAGGGTTAGGCGCGGCGGCTGGGCTCTCTCTCGGCTCGGCTCGGGCGCCTTATAAAGGCCCCGGCCAGGGAGTCCTGGCCGAGTACGGCCCGTAGTCGGTTCCGGGTTTTTTTAATAATTCCGCTCGGAAGAAAAATAAAAAGAAATACTAAACGGACTCCAAAAATCACGAAATAAATTTTCCCGGGTTCTAAAATCAAGCCCGATAAAGTGAACATTTATCTGGCCCTAAACAATTTTGAAAAACGCGCATTTTTCCTAATTCAAATAAATACAAAACTCTGAAATAAAACTATTTGATTTTTTTATTAAATCCTCAATATTTCTATATTTTGGGAAAGTCATTTTATTCCCTCTCTCATATTTTTGTAATAGAAATAATTGATGATAAAATAAATAAAATCAAATGATCCTGTTTACATAATTTGAGAAAACTCAAATATGTAAATAACGAAATCCCCAACTCTCTCCGTGGGTCCTTGAGTTGCTTAGGATTTTCTAGGATCAAAACCAAAAGCAAAATAAAATATGATATGCATGATGATCTAATGTATAACATTCCAAATTGAAAATTTGGGATGTTACAAATTGAAAATTTGGGATGTTACAAACCTACCCCCCTTAAGATGAATCTCGCCCTCGAGATTCGGGTTGGCTAGAAAATAGGTGAGGGTGGTCTTTGAGCAAATCTTCCTCTCGCTCCCAGGTGGCTTCATCCTCCGTGTGGTGGCTCCACTGAACTTTGCAAAACTTGATAACCTTGCTACGAGTAACTCGGCTGGCAAACTCAAGAATCTTGACTGGTTTTTCCTCATAGGTCAAATTGTTATCCAACTGAATTGCTTCTAATGGCACTGTGTCTCTCAAGGGTATGTCAGCCATCTCCGCGTGACACTTCTTCAACTGAGAAACGTGGAACACATCATGCACTCCTGCCAATACTTCTGGCAATTCCAACTTGTAGGCCACTTCTCCCATACGCTCCAAAACTCGATATGGTCCTACAAATCGTGGCGCTAACTTCCCCTTAACTCCAAAGCGCTTAATCCCTCGAAGTGGGGATACTCGAAGATAAACTCTGTCTCCAACTTCGTAAACTGTCTCCTTGCGTTTAGAATCTGCGTAGCTCTTCTGCCTGGACTAGGCTACCTTGAGCCTATCGCGAATCAACTTCACCTTCTGTTCAAACTCTTTAATCAGATCTGGTCCAAACAACTGACGGTCTCCAACTTCGTCCCATGACAATGGTGTCCTGCACCTCCTTCCGTACAAAGCTTCGAAAGGTGCCATCTTCAAACTGGTCTGATAGCTATTATTGTAAGAGAACTCTGCATATGGCAAATTATCATCCCAACTAGATCCATAATCTAGCGCACAAGCTCTCAGCATATCCTCCAAAATCTGATTGACTCTCTCGGTCTGTCCATCTGTCTGCGGGTGAAAAGCTGTACTAAATTCTAGCCTAGTACCCAAAGTCTCATGCAACTGCTTCCAGAACTTTGAGGTAAACTGGGTTCCTCTATCTGATACGATGCTCCTCGGAACTCCATGCAAACATATGATCCTGGTCATGTATATCTTTGCCAACTTAGCACTGGTGTAAGTGGTCTTTACTGGGATGAAATGAGCTACCTTCGTCAATCGATCAACTACAACCCAAATCGAGTCATAGCCTGAACGAGTCCTTGGTAATCCCGTGATAAAATCCATGCCTAACTTATCCCACTTCCATTCGGGTATCGGCGATGGTTGCAACAATCCTGCTAGCTTCTGATGCTCTGCCTTTACTCTCTGACATACGTCACAAACTGCTACATACTCCGCAATATCCTTTTTCATTCCGGTCCACCAGAAAATATCCTTAAAATCCAAATACATCTTGGTATTTCCTGGGTGAATCGAATATGGTGAATCATGTGCCTCTTGCAAAATCAACTTTCTGATTTCCGGGTTATTGGGCACATAAACACGGTCTTCAAACCATAGGGTGTCGTGCTCATCCTCACGAAATCCTTTAGCTTTTCCTTCTTTCATCTTCTCCTTTATGGAAGCAATCTCCTTGTCAGATTTCTGAGCTTCTCTGATTCTGTCCATCAATGTTGACTGAATTTCCAACGCTGCTACATAGCCTCTCGGAACTATTTCCAAACATAGTTCATGAAAATTTTCTGCTAACTCCTTGGGTATTTCTCCCGTCATTAACGTATTGACATGGCTCTTGTGGCTTAATGCATCAGCTACTACATTAGCTTTTCCGGGATGGTAATGTAATTTCATATCATAATCCTTGATAAGCTCCAACCATCTCCTTTGTCTGAGGTTCAACTCCTTCTGTGTGAAAATGTACTTCAAACTCTTATGATCCGTGTACACCTCACAATGATTTCCAATGAGGAAATGTCTCCATGTCTTCAATGCATGCACTATGGCCGCTAATTCCAAATCATGCGTGGCATAATTCAATTCGTGGGGCTTCAGTTGTCGTGAAGCATACGAAACAACTCTCCCTTCCTGCATAAGCACTGCTCCAAGTCCTCGACGTGAAGCGTCGCAATACACCTCATAATCCTTGGTTTGATCTGGCAAAATCAACACTGGTGAGGTAACCAAGCGTTTCTTCAACTCCTGGAAACTAGCCTCACACTCCTCAGTCCATTTGAACTTGGTATCCTTCTTCAGCAATTCCGTCATAGGTTTCGCGATCTTTGAGAAATTCTCAATAAATCTCCGGTAGTATCCTGCGAGTCCAAGAAAACTCCGGATCTCTCCAACGGTAGTTGGGGCTTCCCACTTGGTCACGGTTTCAACTTTAGCGGGATCTACTGCTATACCTTCTCCAGATATAACGTGTCCGAGGAATCCTACTTCCTTCAACCAAAATTCACATTTGCTGAACTTGGCGTATAATTGGTGTTCTCTGAGCTTTCCAAGTACCAAACGCAAATGCTCCTTATGCTCCTCTTCATTCTTCGAATATACCAGGATATCATCAATGAACACTACGACGAACTTATCCAAAAACTCCATAAACACTTTGTTCATCATGTTCATAAAATAGGCAGGCGCGTTAGTCAGTCCAAATGACATAACGGTATACTCATACAGTCCATATCTTGTGGTGAATGCTGTCTTAGGTATATCCTGTTCTCGAATCTTCAACTGGTGGTATCCTGATCGCAAATCGATCTTGGAAAACACTTTAGCTCCTTGCAATCGATCAAACAGATCATTGATCATTGGTAGCGGGTACTTGTTCTTGATTGTTACTTCGTTCAATCCTCGATAGTCAACAACCATCCTTAACGATCCATCCTTCTTCTCCACTAGAAGTACTGGTGATCCCCAAGGCGAAGAACTTGGGCGAATATATCCCTTATCCAGTAACTCCTTAATCTGCTTCTTAATTTCCACCAAATCTTTTGCTGGCATCCTATATGGTCTCTTCGATATTGGCCCAGTGCGTGGCAAAAGCTCAATCAAAAACTCAATGTCTCTATCCGGTGGCATGCCTGGCAACTCTTCGGGAAATACATCAGGAAAATCCTTTACCACTGGTACTTCCTCCTGCACAACTCCTGATAAGGAATTTACTTGTGTCCTGTTTGGCGCATGTCGGGATACATACTTGATCCGTCTTCCTTCTGGCGTTGTGAGCAAAATTGTCTTACTGGCGCAATCGATGTTTCCTCCATACATCGATAGCCAATCCATACCAAGAATCACATCCAGACCTTGGGATTCCAAAATAATTAAATCCGTTGGGAAAACATGCCTTCCTATACTTAATGGCACTTGAAAACATCCTTGACTGGCCATGTACTCCGCTCCTGGTGAGCTTACTAGCATAGGTGTTTTAAGAATCCTAGTGGGCAGGCTATACTTTTCCACAAATCCCCTTGATATGTATGAATGCGATGCACCAGTATCAAAAAGAACGAGTGTAGTAAATGACTTAACCAAAAACGTACCTATTACTGCATCGGGCTGAGCTTCAACCTCCTCCACGCTAACGTGGTTCACCTGTCCCCTGTTGAAAGGGTTCGGCTTCTTTCCAGAGCTTCCATTGCCATTTTGGCCTTCAGGACATTCATTTGCATAATGTCCTGGCTTCGAACACTTATAGCAAGTGACGTGGCTCAAGTCCTTCTTGGCTGGGGTCGATGGGGTGCTGCGGTTCTGGCCATTGCTTCCTCCATTCCCATTACCATTCTTGGTGCCATTGTGATTGTGCGAGCTACCTACTCCATGGGTATGCTGAAATTGTCCTCCCGGTCTAGGGGTAAAACGAGGCTTCTGCTGAGCTCCTGAATTATACTTTCCTTGTCCATACTTCCTCTTGCAGTTCTCAATTTGCTGCTGCTTCCCTTCAATCATAAGAGCACGATCTACCAACTCCTGGTAGTTGTTGAAGGTGGCTACCATCAACTGCATACTCAACTCATCATTCAGTCCTTCCAGGAATTTCTCCTGCTTAGCTGCATCTGTAGCAACATCATTTGGGGCATAACGTGCTAGCTTACTAAACTCCTCCACATACTGGCCAACTGTCCGTCCTCCTTGGCGCAAGTTACGAAACTCACGCTTCTTCATGGCCATTGCTCCTGCTGAAACATGGGCAGTACGAAAAGCCTGCTGAAACTGGTCCCATGTGACAGTGTCGACTGGGAAGGTGGCTATGAAATTCTCCCACCAAGATGCTGCGGGTCCTTCTAACTGATGTGCGGCAAACTTCACCTTCTCCGCATCTGCGCATCCTGCTGTGGTCAACTCCCTAGCTGTCTTGCGGAGCCAATCATCTGCTACTATCGGCTCGGTGCTACTGGAAAACACCGGCGGATTTAGCCTAAGAAAACGGGCTAAGTGGTCAACAGGTGGTGGTGGTTGATAGAGGCAAAGGTGTCCCGATGTTTCGATGAGATGGTGGCTATCGTTTTCTGTGGGAGTCGACCTTGACGATCCGACTACGAACGTGCGAGACGTCGCGCCTTAGCAATCGCTAAACCAACTTCCGAGGGGTTATTGACCACGCCGGAGCATGATCAACCTGACCACGAGGGCCTGTTTCCTGCGAGCAAACGAAGAACAAGCAAGAAACTGAGATTGCAATCTGGATATTGCGAATATAAGATGAAAGCTTTATTGATCAAGGTGGGGTTCTGTGACGTCTTGGTCTGGTCGTTGGACACAAACGAAGTACGCGAAGTTGCAGCT